>NC_092559.1:64130694-64298194 GCF_037038585.1 Patagioenas fasciata | reverse complement strand
AACCTAACAGTAACACTAACCCTAAACCTAACAGTAACACTAACCCTAAACCTAACCCTAACCGTAACCCTAACCGTAACCGTGAACCTCACCTTAACCCTAAATCCTAACCCTAAACCTTACTCTAACCCTAAACCCTATACCTAACCCTAAACTTAACCCTAACCCTAAATACTAACCCTAACCATAACCGTAACCCTACCCCTAAAATTTAACACAACCCTTACCCTAACCCTAACCCAAATACCCCTAACTCTAATACCCTAACCCTAACCGTAAACATAATCCTATCCCTAACCCTAGAGCCTAACCCTATCCCTAACCCTAGAGCCTAACCCTAGACCCTAACCTTAAACCTAACCTTAACCCTAACCCTAAATGGTAACCATATTCCTATGCGTAACCCTAACCCCAAACCTAAATCTAACTTGTGCCCTAACCCTTAGCCCTAACCCTAACCCTGACCCAAAACCCTAACCCTAATTGTTAACCCTAACCCTAACCCTATCACTAACTCTAACCCTAACCCTTAACCCTAACCGTAGAGCCTAAAGCTAGACCCTAACCTTAACCATAACCATAGGCCCTAACCCTAAACCTAACCTTAAACCCTAACCCTAAACTTAACCCTAATGACCATAACCCTAACCTTAGAGCCTAAAGCTAGACCCTAACCTTAACCATAACCATAGGCCCTAACCCTAAACCTAACCTTAAACCCTAACCCTAAACTTAACCCTAATGACCATAACCCTAATGACCTTAACCCTAACCCTAACCATAACCCTAAACATAACCCTAACGCTAACGCTAACCCTAATGGCCCTAACCCTAACCTTAACCATAACCATAGACCCTAACCCTAACACTAATTCTAACCCAAACCCTAACCCTTGACCAACCCTAACACAAAACCTAACTCTAACCCTAACCTTAATCCTAACCCTATCCCTAACTCTGACCCTAACCCTTAACCCTAACCGTAACCCAAAACCTAATAACCCTAACCCTAATAACCCTAACTCTAATAAGGCAAACCCTAACATTAACCCTAACCCTAATTCTAATAACCCTAACCCTAACCTTAGAACCTAACCCTAAACCCTAAACTTAACCCTAACCCTAGGCCCTAACATTAACCCTAATCCTAAACCTAATCCTAATCCTTACCCTAATGACCATAACCCTAATGACCCTAACCCTAACCCTAAAATCTAACCCAAACTCTAAAATCTAACTGTAACCCAAACCCTAACCCTAACCGTAACCCAAACCCTAACCCTATACATAAACCTAACCCTAAACCCTAACCATAACCCTAGACCCTAACCTTAACCTTAAGACTAATGACCCTAGTCTTAATGACCCTATATCCCTAACATAACCCCAATAACACTAACCATAACCCTAGACCCTAACCTTAACCTTAAGTCTAATGACCATAGTCCTAATGACCCTAATCCCTAACATAACCCCAATAACTCTAACCCTAACCCTAATGACCCTAACTCTAATAACCCTAACTCTAACCGTAACCCTAAACACTAACCCTAACCCTAACCCTAGACCCTAACTCTAATACCAATCCTAAACCTAACCCAACCTAACTTTAACCCTAACCTTAACCATAACCCTAATGACTCTAGTCCTAAATGACCCTAACCCCTGACCCTAACCCCAATCTTCCTAACCCTTACCCTAATAATCCTAACCCTAACCCTAACTCTAAGTCCTAACCCTAACACTAAACCTAGCCTAACCCTAAACCCTAAACTTAACTCTAAACCAAGGCCCTAACCCTAACTTTAATAACCCTAACTCTAATAACCCCAACCGTAACCCTAACCCTAAACCCTAACCCTAACCCTAACCCTAGACCCTAACTCTAATACTAATCCTAAACCTAACCCAACCTAACTTTAACCCTAACCTTAACCATAACCCTAATGACTCTAGTCCTAAATGATCCTAACCCCTGACCCTAACCCCAATATTCCTAACCCTTACCCTAATAACCCTAACCCTAACTCTAAGCCCTAACCGTAACCCTTACACTCACCCTAACCCTAACACTAAATCCTAACCCTAACTGTCACTCTAACCCTAACCGTAAACCTAACCCTAACCCTAACCCTAATTCTAACCCTAACCCTAACTGTAAACATAACCTTAACCCTAAACCCTAACCCTAATCCTAAACCTAACACTAACCCTAAACCTAGAGCCTAACCGTAACCCTAACCGTGACCCTAAACCCTAACCCTAACGCTGACCCTAATACCCCTAACCCTAACCCTAATAACCCGAACTCTAATAACGCTAACCTTAACACTAACCCTAATTCTAAACCATAACCGTAACCCTAATAACCCTAACCCTAATCCTAAACCCTAACTCTAACCCTAGTCCTAATAACCCTAATTCTAATAACCCTAACCCTAATCCTAAACCCTAACTCTAACCCTAGTCCTAATAACCCTAATTCTAATAACCCTAACCCTAATCCTAAACCATAACCCGAACCCCAATAACCCTAACCCTAACCTTAATCCTAACCCTAACCCTAACTCTAAACCCTAACCCTAACACTAAACCTAGCCTAACCCTAAACCCTAAACTTAACTCTAAACCAAGGCCCTAACCCTAACTTTAATAACCCGAACTCTAATAACCCTAACCGTAACCCTAACCCTAAACCCTAACCCTAACCCTACCCTAGCCTAACCCTAAACCCTAAACTTAACCTGAAACCTGCGCCCTACCCCTAACCCTAATCCTAAACATAATCCTATCCCTTACCCTAACCCTAACCCTACCCTTAACCGGAACTGTATCACTAACCCTAATGACCATAACCCTAATGACCCTATCCCTAACCCTGAACTCTTACCCTTACAGTAATCCTAAGCCTTTACTCTAGACCCTAACCGTAACCCTAACCGTAACCGTAAACACTAACCCTAAACCTAACCCTAATAACCCTAACTCTAATAACCCTAACCATAACCCTAAACCCTAACCCTAAACCCTAACCCTAACCCTACACACAAACCCTAATACTAATCCTAAACCTAACCCAAACCCTAACTCTAAACCTAACCTTAGCCATAACCCTAATGACCATAGCCTTAATGACCCTAACCACTAACCCTAACCCCAATAACCCTAACCCAAACCCTAACCCTAATCCCTAACCCTAACCCTACACACAAACCCTAATACTAATCCTAAACCTAACCCAAACCCTAACTCTAAACCTAACCTTAACCATAACCCTAATGACCATAGCCTTAATGACCCTAACCACTAACCCTAACCCCAATAACCCTAACCCTTACCCTAACCCTAATAACACTAACTCTAACAACCCTAACCCTAACCCTAAACTCTAACCCTAACCCTAAACCCTAACCCTAACCCTAAACCCTAATGCTAACCATAAACCTAACCCTAAACCTAACCTGAAACCCTAACCCTAGAGTCTAGCCCTAGACCCAAACCTAATTCTAGGCCCTAAACCTATCCCTTTACCCTAACCCTAACCCTAACACTAAACCCTAACCCAAACTGTAACTGTATCCCTAACCATAAACCTAATCCTAACCCTAATCCTTACCCTTACCCTAACGCTAATCCTAACCCTAATCTTAACTGTAAACATAACCGTAATCCTAAACCTAACCCTAATAACCCTAACCGTAACTCAAAACCTACTAACCCTAACCCTAACCCTAATAACCCTAACTCTAATAAAGCTAACCCTAACCCTAGTACTAACTCTAATTCTAATAACCCTAATGCTAATCCTAACCCTAAACCCTAACCCTAAACGTAACCCTAACCCTAGACCCTAACCCTAACACTAATCCTAACCCTAACCATAACCCTTACCCTAACCCTAACACTGATGACCATAACCCTAATGATCCTAACCCTAACCCTAAGGTTAGGGTTAATTTTAGGGCTAGGGTTACGATTCCAGTTAGGATTAGGGTTAGGGTTAGGGTTAGGATTAGGGTTAGGGTTAGGGTTAGGGTTAGGGTTAGGGTTAGGGTTAGGGTTAGGCTTAGGGTTACGGTTAGGGTTAGGGCTCCTGTTAGGGTTAGGGTTTAGGGTTAAGTTTGGGGATAGTTTTAGGGTTAGGGTTAAAGTTTGGTGTTAGGGTTAGGGTCAGTAGGGTTATGATCATTAGGGTTTGTGTGTGGGTAAGTGTTAGACTCTAGGGTTAGGGTTATGTTTAGGGTTAGAGTTAGGGTTAGGGTTACGTTTAAGGCTAGGGTCTAGAGTTAGGCTCTAGGGTTAGGGATAGTGTTAGGTTTAGGATTAGGGTTAGGGTTTAGGGTTAGGGTTACGGTTAGGCGTAGGGTTTTTTGAGTTAGGTTTATTAGGGTTACCGTTAGGGTTATTATGGTTAGCGTTAGGGTGAGGTTTAGGGTTAGGATTTGGGTTAGGGTCTAGGCTTCAGCTCTAGGGTTGGAGGTAGGGTTAGGTTTAGGGTTAGTGTTAAGTTTATGGTTAGGGTTAGGGTTTAGGGTTATGGTTAGGGTTAGGGTTTAGGGTAAGGGTTAGTGTTTAGGGGTATGGTTAGTTAGGGTTATTAGAGTTAAGGTCATTAGGACTAGGGTCATTAGGGCTATGGTTAAGGTTAGGGTTATTACGGTTAGCGTTACAGTTAGGGTCTAGGGTTATGGTTAGGGTTACGGTCTAGCGTTAGGCTCTACGGTTAGGTTTAGGGTTAGGGTTAGGGTTTAGGGTCATGGTTAGGGTTATGGTTTAGGGTTAGTGTTAGGTATCAGGTTAGGGTTTGGGTTATGGTTAGTGTTAGGTTTTGGGTTAGGGTTAGATTTTAAGGTTGGGGTTAGAGTTTAGGGTTAGGGTTAGGGTCATTAGGGTTATGGTCATTAGGGTTAGGGATAGGGTTAGGTTTTGGTTTAGGATTACGGTTAGGGCCTAGGTTTTTGGTTAAGTTTAGGGTTAGGATTAGGGTTTAGGGTTAGGGTTAGGGTTACGTTTAGGGTCAGGGTTAGAGTTTAGTTTTAGAGTTAGGTTCATTAGGTTTGTGGTCATTAGGGTTAGGGTTAGGGTTAGGGTTACTTTTAGGGTCAGGGTTAGAGTTTAGTTTTAGAGTTAGGTTCATTAGGTTTGTGGTCATTAGGGTTAGGGTTAGGGTAAGGGTTAGGAGTACATTTAGGATTTGGGTTAAGTTTAGGGTTTAGTGTTAGGCTCTAGGATTAGGGATAGGGTTAGCTTTAGGATTAGGGTTAGGGTTTAGGGTTAGGGCTACGGTAGGGTTAGGGTTATTAGCATTAGGGTTATTAGGGTTAGGGTTAGGGATATTAGGGTTAGCATTAGGGTTAGGTTTAGGGTTGGGATTAGGGTCAGGGTTAGGGTCTACAGTTAGGCTCTAAGGTTGGACTTATGGTTAGGTTTAGGGTTAGTGTTAAGTTTAGGTTTAGGGTTAGAGTTTAGGGTTATGTTAGGGTTAGGGTTTAGGGTAAGGGTTAGGGTTAGGGTTAGGGATAGGTATAGTGTTAGGGATAGAGTGTAGGGTTAGGGTTTGAGTTTAGGGTTAGGGTTAGTGTCATTAGGGTTCTAGTCATTAGGGTTAGGGTCAGGGTTACGGTTAGGGTTAGTGTTTAGGGTTAGGGTTCGGCTTAGGATTAGGGTTATGTTTAGGATTAGTATTAGTGTTAGGGTCTATGGTTAGGGTTGGGGTTTATGGTTAGGTTTAGGGTTTAGGTTAGGATTTGGGTTAGGGTTGTGCAAGGGTTACAGTTAGGGTTACGGTTAGGGTTAGGGTATAGGGTTAGGGTTAGGGTTAGGGTTTAGGGTTAATGTTAGTTCTAGGGTTAGGTTTAAGGTTAGGCTTTAGGATTATGGTTAGGGTTAGGTTTTGGATTAGAGTTACGATTTAGGGTTAGGGATAGGGTTTAGGGTTAGGGTTAGTGTTTAAGGTTAAGGTTAGGGTTATTAGAGTTAGGGTTATTAGGGCTAGGGTTAGGTTTAGGGTTAGGGTTTAGGATTAGGGTTATGGTTAGGGTTATTAGGGTTAGGGTTAGTATTATTAAGTTTAGGGTTAGTGTTATCGTGGTTAGGGTTAGGGCTATGGTTAGTGTTAAGGTTACGGTTATGGTTTAGGATTGGGGTTAGGGTTATTAGAGTTAGGGTTATTAGTGTTAGGGTTAGGGTAATTAGGGTTAGTGTTAGGGTTAGGTTTGGATTTAGGATTAGTGTTAAGGTTAGGGTCGAGGGTTAGGCTCTAGGGTTGGAGTTAGGGTTAGGTTTAGGGTTAAGATTAGGGTTAGGGAAAGGGTTAGGGTTAGGGTAAGGCGTAGGGTTAGGGTTAGGTTTACGGTTAGGGATAGAGTTACGGTTAGGGTTAGGGTTTAGTGTTAGGTTTAGGGTTAGGGTAACGGTTAGTGTTAGGGCCTAGGATTAGGGTTAGGGCCTAGGGCTATACTCTATGGTTAGGTTTTCAGGTTAGGTTTAGGGTTAGGGTTTAGGGTTATCATTAGGGTTTAGGGTTAGGGCTAGGTTTATTAGAATTAGGGTTATTAGGGTTAGGGTTAGGGTTAAGGTTATTAAGGTTAGATTTAGGGTTAGGGTTAGTGGTGTTAGTGTTAGTGCTTAGGGTCATTAGGGCTAGGGTCATTAGGGTTATGGTTAAGATTAGGGTTAGAGGTAGGTTTTGGGTTAAGTTTAGGACGAGTATTAGGGTTATGGTCTAGAGTTGGGGTTTAGGGTTAGGGTTAGGGTTTAGGGTTACGGTTATTACAATTAGGGGTATTAGGGTTAGGGTTAGTGTTATTAGGGGTAGATTTAGGGTTAGGGTTATTGGGGTTAGGGTTAGGGGTTAGGGTCATTAGGACTATGGTCATTAGGATTAAGGTCAGGGTTATAGTTAGGTTTTGTGTTAGGGTTGAGCAAGGTTTAGGGTTTGGGGCAGAATTAGTGTTAGGGTTAGGGTTAGGGTTTAGGGATAGTGTTAGTGTTAGGATTACGGTTAGGACTATTAGGGTGATTGTGATTAGGGTTAGGGATAGATGTAGAATTATGGTTAGGGTTAGGGTTAGGTTTAGGGTTAGGCTTTAAGATTAGGGTTAGTGTTAGGTTTAGGGTTAGGATTAGAATTTAGGGTTAGGTTTAGAGTTTAGGGTTAGGATCATTAGGGTTCTGGTCATTAGTGTTAGGGTTAGGGTAAGGGTTATGGTTAGGGTTAGGGCCTAGGGTTAGGGTTAAGGTTAGGGTTTAGGGTTAAGCTCTAGGGATAGGGTTCGGGTTAGGGTTAGGGTTAGGATCATTGGGGTTATGGTCATTAGTGTTAGGGTTAGGGTAAGGGTTATGGTTAGCTTTAGGATTAGGGTTAGGGCCTAGGGTTAGGGTTAGGGTTTAGGGTTAGGATTAGCGTTAGGGTTATTAGAATTAGGGTTAGTACTAGGCTTAGGGTTTGCTTTATTAGGGTTAGGGTTATTAGAGTTAGGGTTAGGGTTATTAGGTTTTGGGTTACTGTTATTAGGGTTAGGTTTAGGGTTAGGTTCTAGGGTAAGCGTTAATGTTACGGTTAGGGTTAAGAGTTAGGGTTAGAGGTAGGGATAGGGTTAGGGTAAGGGTTTGGGTTAAGAGTAGGGTTATGGTTAGGGTTTAGATTCGTTATGGCTAGGGTCGTTAGGGTTAGGGTTAAGGTTAGGGTTAGAGTTAGGTTTTGTATTAGGGTTGGGCAAGGGTTAGGATTCGGCTTAGAATTAGAGTTAGGGTTAGGGTCTAGGGTTATGTTTTGGGTTAAGGTTAGGTTAGTGTTACGGTTAGGGTTAGGTTTAGGCTTAGGGGTAGGGGTAGGGTTAGGATTAAGTTTAGATTTAGGGTTAGGGTTAGAGTTTAGGGTTAGGGTTAGAGTTTAGGGTTAGGGTTAGGGATAGGGTTAGGTTTAGGGGTAGTGTTAGGTTTACGGTTTGGGTTAAGGTTTAGAGTTAGGGTTATGTTTAGGGATAGGGTAAGAGTGACGTTTATGGTTAGGTTTAGGGTTAGGATTAGGGTTTAGGGTTAGACTTAGGGTTAGGTTTAGGTTTAGGGTTAGACTTAGGGTTAGGGTCATTAGGGTTATGGTCATTGGGGTTGTGGTCATTAGGGTAAGGATTAGGAGTAGGTTTAGGATTTGGGTTAGGGTTAGGGCCTAGGGTTAGGGTTAAGGTTAGGGTTTAGTATTAGGCTCTAGGGTTAGGTTTATGTTTAGCGTTAGAGTTAGGGTTAGGGTTAGGTTTAAGGTTAGGGTCTAGGGTTAGGGTTAGGAATAGAGTGTAGGGTTAGGGTTAGGGTTAGGTTTAGGGTTAGTGTTAGGTTTAGGGATAGGGTAAGAGTGACGTTTAGGGTTAGGTTTATGGTTAGGATTAGGGTTTAGTGTTAGGGTTAGGATTAGGTTTAGGTTCAGGGTTAGAGTTACGGTTAGGGTCATTAGGGTTATGGTCATTAGGGTAAGGGTTAGGAGTAGGTTTATGATTTGGCTTAGGGTTAGGGCCTAGGGTTAGGGCCTAGGGTTAGGGTTATGTTTAGGGTTAGAGTTAGGGTTAGGGTTAGGTTTAAGGTTAGGGTCTAGGGTTAAGGTTAGGGATAGAGTGTAGGGTTAGGGTTAGGTTTAGGGTTAGGTTTAGGGTTAGTGTTATTTTTAGGGTTAGGTTTAGAGTTTAGGATTAGGGTTATGTTTAGGGATTGGGTTAGAGTTACGTTTAGGGTGAGGTTTAGGGTTAGGATTAGGGTTTAGGGTTAGGGTTAGGGTTCCGTTTAGGGTTAGGGTTAAGTTCATTAGGGTTTTGGTCATTAGGGTAGGGTTATGGTAAGGGTTAGGAGTAGGTTTAGGATTTGGGTTAGTGTCGCGGTTGAGACGGAGAAACGACATGGACCAAGTTCTTCCAAGATGAAAGTAATTGATGCCATTTATTGCTACAAGTGCATTTTTATACAGTTCTACCAGTTCATGTGTGTTTTCACTATTGCTTAGAAGTTACAGCACTAACATCTCATTGGTTAATTTTGCTATCATCCATGTTATTCTTCTATCCCCTTCTCTCTCACAGGTACATCTCTCCTCTCTCACAGGTACAACTCCATATCTCTGGATACTCCTTTACTCCCATCCTTCTCAAGGGTAAACCTTAATATCTTCAAGGCTGATCTCTACTCCCATACTTTCTGTCAAGGATTCCACAGACCTGCTGCAGTTTCCCACAGGTTAAGATTAGGGCCTAGGGTTAGGGTTAAGGTTAGGGTTTAGTGTTAGGCTCTAGGGTTAGGGTTAGGTTTAGGGTTAGGGTTAGGTTTAGGGTTAGAGTTAGGGTTAGGATTAAGGTTAGGGTCTAGGGTTAGGCTCTAGGGTTAGGGATAGGGTTAGGTTTAGGATTAGGGTTAGGGTTTAGGGTCAGGATTACGGTTAGGGTTAGGGTTATTAGAGTTATGTTTATTAGCATTAGCGTTAGGGTTATTAGGGTTAGCGTTAGGATTAGGTTTAGGGTTAGGATCAGGGTTAGGGTTAGGGCCTAGACTTAGGCTCTAGGGTTGGAGTTAGGGTTAGGTGTCCTGGTTTTGTTAAAAACAAGTTTCTCTTTTAGCGAATTTTTGCCTGTCAGCTAAAGCCTTCATATTAGCTGCATTTTCCTGGAGAACCCGACACGTTTTGGTCAAACCTAGCAATGGAATGCAAACTTATTGTTAAGCACGGATGCAAATCTCGCGAGAGGGGCAATGAGAAACTGATGACCGAGAGACTGACCAACGGTGTATAACATTCCATTCACGTGAATACTTCATATAAAAGTGGGAGATCATGAGGATCTGGCCCTTTTCCCTTTTTTCGTCGTGGCTGACATTAGGAGAGGACCTTGCTGGTCGTCCCTGTGAACTGAGGCCTAGTGATAGACTGAATCCAGCTCCGGTTGGCTACAGAGTCTAATCCAGGACTTTGGGTGCTGGGTCTGCAGTTGCTGAGACTTTCAAGATTGGTTTTGTATATTTTGTATTATTTTCTCTATTCTTATTAGTAGCATTAGTAAAACATTTTTAACTTTTCCAACTCTCTTCTCTCTGGCCTTCTTTCCCTCCCGATCGCCTGTCCTGAGTGGGAAAGGGGGAGAGGGAGGGGCAAAAGGGGGAAGTGGGGGGGAGAGGAGGTTAACAATAGATCTGCCAGGGTTTGATTGTCACCCCGCAATCTTAACCCTCGACATTAGGTTTAGGGTTAGGGTTAGAGTTTAGGGTTATGGTTAGGGTTAGGTTTTAGGGTTAGGGTTAAGGTTAGGGTTAGTCTTACTGTTAGGTTTATGATTAGGGTTAAGGTTTAGGCTTAGGATTAGGGTTTAGGGTTAGGCTTAGGGTTAGGGTTAGGTTTAGGGTTAGAGTTAGGGTCATTAGGGTTATGGTCATTAGGGTAAGGGTTAGGAGTAGGTTTAGGATTTGGGTTAGGGCCTAGGGTTAGGGTTTAGTGTTAGGCTCTAGGGTTAGGGTTATGTTTAGGGTTAGAGTTAGGGTTAGGGCTCGGGTTAGGTTTAAGGTTAGGCTCTAGGGTTAGGCTCTAGGGTTAGGGATAGTGTTAGGTTCTGATTAGGGTTAGGGATTAGGGTTAGGGTTATGGTTAGGTTTAGGGTTGTCAGAGTTAGGGTTATTATGGTTAGCGTTAGGGTTAGGTTTACGATTAGGATTAGGGTTAGGGTTAGGGCCTAGGCTTAGGCTCTAGGGTTGGAGTTAGGATTAGGTTTAGGGTTAGTGTTAAGTTTAGGGTTAGGATTAGGTTTAGGGTTAGGGTTAGGGTTAGGGTTTAGGTTTATGGTTAGGGTTAGGGTTTAGGGTTAGGGTTAGAGTTAGGTTTAGGGTTAGTGTTAGGTTTAGGGTTAGTGTTAGGTTTAGGGTTAGGGACAGAGTGTAGGGTTAGGATTAGGATTAGTTTTAGGGTTAGTATTAGGTTTAGGGTCAGGGTTAGGGTTAGGGTTTAGGGTTAGGGTTATGTTTAGGGATTGGGTTATAGTTACGTTTAGGGTTAGGTTTAGGGCTTAGGGTTAGGGTTATTACAATTAGGGGTATTAGGGTTAGAGTTAGTGTTATTAGGGGTAGGTTTAGGGTTAGGGTTATTGGGGTTAGGGTTAGGGGTTAGGGTCATTAGGATTAGGGTCATTAGGATTAAGGTCAGGGTAACAGTTAGGTTTTGTGTTAGGGTTGAGCAAGGGTTAGGGTTTGAGGTACAATTAGTGTTAGGGTTAGGGTCTAGGATTAGGGTTAGGGTTAGGGTTAGGGTTAGGGTTAGGGTTAGGGTTAGGGTTAGGGTTAGGGTTAGGGTTGGGGTTAGGGTTGCACAAGAGTTACGTTTAGGCTTAGAATTAGGGTTAGGGTTAGGGTTTAGGGTTATGGTTAGGGTTAGGGTTTATGGATAATGTTAGTTTTTGGTTTAGGTGTACGGTTAGGCTTAGGGTTTAGGGACAGTGTTAGTGTTAGGTTTAGGGTCATTAGGGTGGTTGTGATTAGGGTTAGGGATAGGTGTAGGGTTAGGGTTAGGGTTAGGTTTAGGTTTAGGCTTTAGGGTTAGGTTTAGGGTTAGGCTTTAGGGTTAGGTTTAGTGTTAGGTTTAGGGTTAGAATTAGAATTTAGGGTTAGGGTTAGGGTTTAGGGTTAGGGTTAGGGTTACGGTTAGGGCTAGAATTTAGGGTAAAGGCTTAGTATTATGGTTAGGGTTAGAGTCTAGGGTTAGGATTAGGATCATTAGGGTTATGGTCATTAGTGTTAGGGTTAGGGTAAGGGTTATGGTCAGGGTTAAGGTTAGGGTTTAGGGTTAAGATATAGGGATAGTGTTCGGGTTAGGGTTAGGGTTAGGGTTAGGGTTAGGGTTAGGGTTAGGGTTCGGGTTAGGGTTAGGGTTAGGATCATTGGGGTTATGGTCATTAGTGTTAGGGTTAGGGTAAGGGTTATGGTTAGCTTTAGGATTAGGGTTAGGGCCTAGGGTTAGGGTTAGGGTTTAGGGTTAGGATTAGCGTTAGGGTTATTAGAATTAGGGTTAGTACTAGGCTTAGGGTTTGCTTTATTAGGGTTAGGGTTATTAGAGTTAGGGTTAGGGTTATTAGGTTTTGGGTTACTGTTATTAGGGTTAGGTTTAGGGTTAGGTTCTAGGGTAAGCGTTAATGTTACGGTTAGGGTTAAGAGTTAGGGTTAGAGGTAGGGATAGGGTTAGGGTAAGGGTTCGGGTTAAGAGTAGGGTTATGGTTAGGGTTTAGATTCGTTATGGCTAGGGTCGTTAGGGTTAGGGTTAAGGTTAGGGTTAGAGTTAGGTTTTGTATTAGGGTTGGGCAAGGGTTAGGATTCGGCTTAGAATTAGAGTTAGGGTTAGGGTCTAGGGTTATGTTTTGGGTTAAGGTTAGGTTAGTGTTACGGTTAGGGTTAGGTTTAGGCTTAGGGGTAGGGGTAGGGTTAGGATTAAGTTTAGATTTAGGGTTAGGGTTAGAGTTTAGGGTTAGGGTTAGAGTTTAGGGTTAGGGTTAGGGATAGGGTTAGGTTTAGGGGTAGTGTTAGGTTTACGGTTTGGGTTAAGGTTTAGAGTTAGGGTTATGTTTAGGGATAGGGTAAGAGTGACGTTTATGGTTAGGTTTAGGGTTAGGATTAGGGTTTAGGGTTAGACTTAGGGTTAGGTTTAGGTTTAGGGTTAGACTTAGGGTTAGGGTCATTAGGGTTATGGTCATTGGGGTTGTGGTCATTAGGGTAAGGATTAGGAGTAGGTTTAGGATTTGGGTTAGGGTTAGGGCCTAGGGTTAGGGTTAAGGTTAGGGTTTAGTATTAGGCTCTAGGGTTAGGTTTATGTTTAGCGTTAGAGTTAGGGTTAGGGTTAGGTTTAAGGTTAGGGTCTAGGGTTAGGGTTAGGAATAGAGTGTAGGGTTAGGGTTAGGGTTAGGTTTAGGGTTAGTGTTAGGTTTAGGGATAGGGTAAGAGTGACGTTTAGGGTTAGGTTTATGGTTAGGATTAGGGTTTAGTGTTAGGGTTAGGATTAGGTTTAGGTTCAGGGTTAGAGTTACGGTTAGGGTCATTAGGGTTATGGTCATTAGGGTAAGGGTTAGGAGTAGGTTTATGATTTGGCTTAGGGTTAGGGCCTAGGGTTAGGGCCTAGGGTTAGGGTTATGTTTAGGGTTAGAGTTAGGGTTAGGGTTAGGTTTAAGGTTAGGGTCTAGGGTTAAGGTTAGGGATAGAGTGTAGGGTTAGGGTTAGGTTTAGGGTTAGGTTTAGGGTTAGTGTTATTTTTAGGGTTAGGTTTAGAGTTTAGGATTAGGGTTATGTTTAGGGATTGGGTTAGAGTTACGTTTAGGGTGAGGTTTAGGGTTAGGATTAGGGTTTAGGGTTAGGGTTAGGGTTCCGTTTAGGGTTAGGGTTAAGTTCATTAGGGTTTTGGTCATTAGGGTAGGGTTATGGTAAGGGTTAGGAGTAGGTTTAGGATTTGGGTTAGTGTCGCGGTTGAGACGGAGAAACGACATGGACCAAGTTCTTCCAAGATGAAAGTAATTGATGCCATTTATTGCTACAAGTGCATTTTTATACAGTTCTACCAGTTCATGTGTGTTTTCACTATTGCTTAGAAGTTACAGCACTAACATCTCATTGGTTAATTTTGCTATCATCCATGTTATTCTTCTATCCCCTTCTCTCTCACAGGTACATCTCTCCTCTCTCACAGGTACAACTCCATATCTCTGGATACTCCTTTACTCCCATCCTTCTCAAGGGTAAACCTTAATATCTTCAAGGCTGATCTCTACTCCCATACTTTCTGTCAAGGATTCCACAGACCTGCTGCAGTTTCCCACAGGTTAAGATTAGGGCCTAGGGTTAGGGTTAAGGTTAGGGTTTAGTGTTAGGCTCTAGGGTTAGGGTTAGGTTTAGGGTTAGGGTTAGGTTTAGGGTTAGAGTTAGGGTTAGGATTAAGGTTAGGGTCTAGGGTTAGGCTCTAGGGTTAGGGATAGGGTTAGGTTTAGGATTAGGGTTAGGGTTTAGGGTCAGGATTACGGTTAGGGTTAGGGTTATTAGAGTTATGTTTATTAGCATTAGCGTTAGGGTTATTAGGGTTAGCGTTAGGATTAGGTTTAGGGTTAGGATCAGGGTTAGGGTTAGGGCCTAGACTTAGGCTCTAGGGTTGGAGTTAGGGTTAGGTGTCCTGGTTTTGTTAAAAACAAGTTTCTCTTTTAGCGAATTTTTGCCTGTCAGCTAAAGCCTTCATATTAGCTGCATTTTCCTGGAGAACCCGACACGTTTTGGTCAAACCTAGCAATGGAATGCAAACTTATTGTTAAGCACGGATGCAAATCTCGCGAGAGGGGCAATGAGAAACTGATGACCGAGAGACTGACCAACGGTGTATAACATTCCATTCACGTGAATACTTCATATAAAAGTGGGAGATCATGAGGATCTGGCCCTTTTCCCTTTTTTCGTCGTGGCTGACATTAGGAGAGGACCTTGCTGGTCGTCCCTGTGAACTGAGGCCTAGTGATAGACTGAATCCAGCTCCGGTTGGCTACAGAGTCTAATCCAGGACTTTGGGTGCTGGGTCTGCAGTTGCTGAGACTTTCAAGATTGGTTTTGTATATTTTGTATTATTTTCTCTATTCTTATTAGTAGCATTAGTAAAACATTTTTAACTTTTCCAACTCTCTTCTCTCTGGCCTTCTTTCCCTCCCGATCGCCTGTCCTGAGTGGGAAAGGGGGAGAGGGAGGGGCAAAAGGGGGAAGTGGGGGGGAGAGGAGGTTAACAATACATCTGCCAGGGTTTGATTGTCACCCCGCAATCTTAACCCTCGACATTAGGTTTAGGGTTAGGGTTAGAGTTTAGGGTTATGGTTAGGGTTAGGTTTTAGGGTTAGGGTTAAGGTTAGGGTTAGTCTTACTGTTAGGTTTATGATTAGGGTTAAGGTTTAGGCTTAGGATTAGGGTTTAGGGTTAGGCTTAGGGTTAGGGTTAGGTTTAGGGTTAGAGTTAGGGTCATTAGGGTTATGGTCATTAGGGTAAGGGTTAGGAGTAGGTTTAGGATTTGGGTTAGGGCCTAGGGTTAGGGTTTAGTGTTAGGCTCTAGGGTTAGGGTTATGTTTAGGGTTAGAGTTAGGGTTAGGGCTCGGGTTAGGTTTAAGGTTAGGCTCTAGGGTTAGGCTCTAGGGTTAGGGATAGTGTTAGGTTCTGATTAGGGTTAGGGATTAGGGTTAGGGTTATGGTTAGGTTTAGGGTTGTCAGAGTTAGGGTTATTATGGTTAGCGTTAGGGTTAGGTTTACGATTAGGATTAGGGTTAGGGTTAGGGCCTAGGCTTAGGCTCTAGGGTTGGAGTTAGGATTAGGTTTAGGGTTAGTGTTAAGTTTAGGGTTAGGATTAGGTTTAGGGTTAGGGTTAGGGTTTAGGTTTATGGTTAGGGTTAGGGTTTAGGGTTAGGGTTAGAGTTAGGTTTAGGGTTAGTGTTAGGTTTAGGGTTAGTGTTAGGTTTAGGGTTAGGGACAGAGTGTAGGGTTAGGATTAGGATTAGTTTTAGGGTTAGTATTAGGTTTAGGGTCAGGGTTAGGGTTAGGGTTTAGGGTTAGGGTTATGTTTAGGGATTGGGTTATAGTTACGTTTAGGGTTAGGTTTAGGGCTTAGGGTTAGGGTTATTACAATTAGGGGTATTAGGGTTAGAGTTAGTGTTATTAGGGGTAGGTTTAGGGTTAGGGTTATTGGGGTTAGGGTTAGGGGTTAGGGTCATTAGGATTAGGGTCATTAGGATTAAGGTCAGGGTAACAGTTAGGTTTTGTGTTAGGGTTGAGCAAGGGTTAGGGTTTGAGGTACAATTAGTGTTAGGGTTAGGGTCTAGGATTAGGGTTAGGGTTAGGGTTAGGGTTAGGGTTAGGGTTAGGGTTAGGGTTAGGGTTAGGGTTGGGGTTAGGGTTGCACAAGAGTTACGTTTAGGCTTAGAATTAGGGTTAGGGTTAGGGTTTAGGGTTATGGTTAGGGTTAGGGTTTATGGATAATGTTAGTTTTTGGTTTAGGTGTACGGTTAGGCTTAGGGTTTAGGGACAGTGTTAGTGTTAGGTTTAGGGTCATTAGGGTGGTTGTGATTAGGGTTAGGGATAGGTGTAGGGTTAGGGTTAGGGTTAGGTTTAGGTTTAGGCTTTAGGGTTAGGTTTAGGGTTAGGCTTTAGGGTTAGGTTTAGTGTTAGGTTTAGGGTTAGAATTAGAATTTAGGGTTAGGGTTAGGGTTTAGGGTTAGGGTTAGGGTTACGGTTAGGGCTAGAATTTAGGGTAAAGGCTTAGTATTATGGTTAGGGTTAGAGTCTAGGGTTAGGATTAGGATCATTAGGGTTATGGTCATTAGTGTTAGGGTTAGGGTAAGGGTTATGGTCAGGGTTAAGGTTAGGGTTTAGGGTTAAGATATAGGGATAGTGTTCGGGTTAGGGTTAGGATCATTAGGTTGATGGTCATTAATGTTAGGGATAGGGTTCGGGTTATGGTTAGCGTTAGGATTAGGGTTAGGGCCTAGGGTTAGGGTTAGGGTTTAGGGTTAGGATTAGCATTAGGGTTATTAGAATTAGGGTTAGTACTAGGTTTAGGGTTTGCTTTATTAGAGTTAGGGTTATTAGAGTTAGGGTTAGGGCTATTAGGTTTTGGGTTACTGTTATTAGGGTTAGGTTTAGGGTTAGGTTCTAGGGTAAGCGTTAATGTTACGGTTAGGGTTAAGAGTTAGGGTTAGAGGTAGGGATAGGGTTAGGGTAAGGGTTCGGGTTAAGAGTAGGGTTATGGTTAGGGGTTAGATTCGTTATGGCTAGGGTCGTTAGTGTTAGGGTTAAGGTTAGGGTTAGAATTAGATTTTGTGTTAGGGTTGGGCAAGGGTTAGGATTCGGCTTAGAATTAGAGTTAGGGTTAGGGTCTAGGGTTATGTTTAGGGTTAAGGTTAGGGTTAGTGTTACGGTTAGGGTTAGGTTTAGGCTTAGACTTAGGGTTAAGTTTTGGGTTAGGTTTAGGGTTAGGGTCATTAGGGTTATGGTCATTAGGGTAAGGATTAGCAGTAGGTTTAGGATTTGGGTTAGGGTTAGGGCCTAGGGTTAAGTTTAAGGTTAGGGTTTAGTGTTAGGCTCTAGGGTTAGTGTTAAGTTTAGGTTTAGGGTTAGAGTTTAGAGTTAGGGTTAGAGTTTAGGGTTATGGTTAGGGTTTAGGGTTAGGTTTATGTTTAGGGTTAGTGTTACTCTTGTGTTTAGGGTTAGGGTTAGGATTAGGTTTAGGGTTAGGGACAGAGTGTAGGGTTAGGGTTTGAGTTTAGGGTTAGGACTAGTGCCATTAGGGTTATGGTCATTAGGGTTAGGTTCAGGGTTAGGGTTAGGGTTTAGGGTTAGGGTTCGGGTTAGGATTAGAGTTAGGTTTAGGATTAGTTTTAGGGTCTACGGGTAGGATTGGGGTTTATGGTTAGGGTTAGGGTTTAGGGTTAGGGTTAGGGTTTAGGGTTTAGGGTTAATGTTAGTTTTAGGGTTAGATTTAGTGTCATAAATTTACCCTTGCGGAATCGCGAGCGTACACTTTCCGTACTCACTACGAGTACCTGTATCTCTTTAAGAATAATCCCGCACCGTGTTCAGACAAGTGTGTACTCTTCCCGGACTCAGAGACCGTTCCGGCATTGTTTTGGTGAAGCCACGTGCATGCAGACTGTGGACCGCCTGTTGTATTAGTTGCTGCCCCTTAATAATTTCCCTCAACTCATACCCGAACCTATATTTACGTCGCTTTTGGAGTGCTAAAACCCTGTTTCTCACCGGTTTAATAAAAGTTGTTTTGGACCGTGTTGTCCCTTAAACTAATCTCAGGGTGCCTCCGTGACAGTTAGGGTTAGAGTTTAGGGTTAGTGTTAGGGTCATTAGGGTTATGGTCATTAGGGTTAGGATTAGGGTAAGGGTTAGGATTAGGTTTAGGATTAGGGTTAGGGTTAGGGTCTAGGGTTAGGGTTAAGTTTAGGGTTTAGGGTTAGGCTCTAGGGATAGGGTTAGGCTTAGGCTTACGGCCTAGGCTTAGGTTTAAGGTTAGGGTCTAGGGTTAGGCTTTAGGGTTAGGGTTAGGGTTATTAGAATTAGGATTAGGGCTAGTGTTAGGGTTAGCTTTATTAGAGTTAGGGTTAGTACTAGGGTTAGGGCTAGGGTTATTAGGTTTTGGGTTACGATTAGGGTAATTAGGGTTAGGTTTAGGGTTAGGGTTATTGGGGTTAGGGTTACGTTCTGGGGTTAGCGTTAATGTTACGGTTAGGGTTAAGGGTCAGGGTCAGAGTTAGAGATAGGGATATGGTTAGGGTGAGGGTTAGGGTTAGGGGTTAGACTCATTAGGGCTAGGGTCATTAGGGTTAGAGTTAAGGTTAGGGTTAAAGTTAGGTTTTGTGTTAGGGTTGGGCAAGGGTTAGGGTTCGGGTTAGAATTAGTGTTAGGGTTAGGTCCTATGGTTATGGTTAAGGTTAGGGTCTACCGTTAAGCTCTACGGTTAGGGTTAGGGTTAGGGGTTAGGGTCACGGTTAGGGTTACGTTTAGGGTTAGAGTTTAGAGTTAGGGTTAAGTTTACGATTAGGGGAAGAGTTACAGTAAGGGTTGGGCTTACGGCCTAGGATTAGGGCCTAGGGCTAGGCTCTAGGGTTAAGGTTTTGGGTTATGTTTAGGGTTAGGGTTAAGGGGTAGGGTTAGGGTTTAGGGTTAGGGTTAGGTTTTAGGGTTAGGGTTATTAGGGTTAGGGTTATTAGGTTTTGGGTTACGGTTAGGGTTATTAGGGTTAGGGTTGTTGGGGTTAGGGTTAGGTTGTGGGGTTAGCGTTAAGGTTATGGTTAGGATTAAGGGTTAGGGTTAGAGTTAGGGACAGGGTTAGGGTTAGAGTTAGGGTTAACAATAAGGGTTAGGGTTACGGTTAGGATTATGGTTAGGGTTTACGGTTAGGTTTAGGGTTAGGTTTAAGGATAGGGTTAGGGTTTTGGGTTAGGGTTGGGTTTAGGGTTAGGGTTAGGTTTAGGGTTAGGTATAGGGTTTAGGATTAGAGTCAGGTTTAGGGTTAGGGTTAGGATTTAGGTTTGAGGTTTATGGTTACGGTTAGGGTTAGGGTTAGGACTAAGGGTAGGGTTAGGGTTAGGTTTAGGGGTTAGATTCATTAGGGCTAGGGTCGTCAGGGTTAGGGTTAAGGGTTAGGGTTAGGATTATTAGGGTTAGTGTTAGGGTTAGGGTCTAGGGTTATGGTTAGGGTTATGTTTAGGGTTAGGGTTATGTTTAGGGTTAGGGTTAGGGTTTAGGGTTAGGGTTAGGTTTAGGGTTATGGATAGAGTTTAGGGTTAGGTTTACAGGTTAGGGTTAGGGTCATTAGGGTTATGGTCATTAGGGTTAGGGTTAGGGTAAGGGTTAGGATTAGGTTTAGGATTAGGGTTAGGGTTATGGCCAAGGTTTAAGGTTAAATTTAGGGTTTAGGGTTAGGGTTAGGGTTAGGGTTAGGTTTAGGCTTAGGCTTAGGCTTAGGCTTAGGCGTAGGGTTAGGGTTAATTTAGGTTTAGGGTTAGGTTTCGGGTTAGGGTTTAGGGTTAGCTTATGTTTAGGGATAGGGTTAGAGTTATGTTTAGGGTTAGGTTTAGGGTTAGGATTAGGGTTTAGTGGTAGGCGTAGGGTTAGGGTTAGGTTTAGGGTTAGAGTTATGGTTAGAGTTAGGGTGATTAGGGTTATGATCATTAGGGAAAGGGTTGAGGAGTAGGTTTAGGATTTGGGTTAGGGTTAGGGCCTAGGGTTAGTGTTAAGGTTAGGGTTTAGTGTTAGGCTCTTGGGTTTGGGTTAGGTTTAGGACTAGAGTTAGGGTTAGGGTTAGGGTTAGGTTTAAGGTTAGGGTCTAGGGTTAGGCTCTAGGGTTAAGTTTAGGATTACGTTTACGGTTAGGGTTACGTTTAGGATTAGGGTTATTGGAGTTATGATTATTAGCATTGTGGATAGGGTTATTAGAGATAGCGTTAGGGTTACGTTTAGAGTTAGGATTAGCGTTAGAGTTAGGGACTAGGCTTAGGCTCTAGGGTTGAAGTTAGGGTTAGATTTAGGGTTAGTGTTAAGTTTAGGGTTAGGGTTTAGGGTTATGGTTGGGGTTAGGGTTTAGGGTTAGGGTTAGGTTTAGGGTTAGAGTTAGGGTTAGGGTTAGGTTTAGGGTTAGTGTTAGGTTTAGGGTTAAAGTTAGGGTTTAGGGTTAGGGTTATGTTTAGAGATTGGGACAGAGTTACCTTTAGGGTTAGGTTTAGGGTTAGGATTAGGGATTAGGGTTAGGGTTACGTTTAGGGTTAGGGTTAGAGTTTAGGATTAGGGTTAGGTTCATTAGGTTTGTGGTCATTAGGGTTAGTGTTACGGTAAGATATAGGAGTAGGTTTAGGATTAGGGTTAGGGTTATTAGAGTTAGGGTTATTAGGGTTAGGGTTCGGTTAATTGGGGTTAGCGTTAGGGTTGGGGTTAGGATTAGGGTTATTGTTAGGGCCTAGGCTTAGGCTTTCGGGTTGGAGTTAGGGTTAGGTTTAGGGTTAGTGTTACTGTTAGTTTTAGGGTTAGGGTTAGGTTTAGGGTTAGGGATAGAGTGTAGGGTTAGGGTTTGAGTTTAGGGTTAGATTTAGTGCCATTAGGGTTCTGGTCATTAGGGTTAGCGTCAGGGTTAGGGTTAGGGTTTAGGGTTATGATTCGGGTTAGGATTAGGATTAGGGTCAGGTTTAGCATTAGGGTTAGGGTTAGGGTCTACAGTTAGGATTAGGGTTTATGGTTAGGGTTAGGCTTTAGGGTTAGGGTTAGGGTTTAGGGTGAGGGTTATGGTTAGGATTATTAGAATCAGGATTATTAGGGTTAGGGCTGTGAATATTACGGTTAGGGTTATTGGGGTTATGTTTCGGGTTAGGGTTATTAGGGTTAGCGTTAGGGTTAGTGTTAGGTTTAGGATTAGGGTTAGGGTTTAGTGTAAGATTAGGATTAGTGTAAGGGTTAGGGTTAGGACCTAGGATTAGGTTTAGGGTTAGGGTTAGGGTTAGGGTTAGGTTTTCAGTTTAGGTTTAGAGTTAGGGTTTAGGGTGAGGTTTAGGGTTAGGGTTATTAGAGTTAGAGTTATTAGGGTTAGGGATAGGGTTAAGGTTATTAGGGTTAGTGTTAGGGTTATTTGGGTTAGGGTCAGTAGGGCTAGGGTCATTAAGGTTATGGTTAAGGTTAGGGTTAGGGGTTTTTTTTAGGTTTAGGATCAGAATTACGGTTAGGGTTTAGGGTTATGGTTAGGGTTAGGGTTATGGTTAGGGTTAGGGTTACAGTTAGGGTTAGGGTTAGGGTTAGCATTAGGGGTTAGATTCATTTGGGCTAGGGTCATTAGGGTTAGGGTTAAGGCTAGGGTTAGAGTTAGGTTTTGTTTTATGGTTGGGCAAGAGTGAGGGTTAGGGTTGCGCAAGAGTTACGGTTAGGGATAGGTTTAGGGTTAGGGTTTGGGTTAGGGTTAGGGTTAGGGTTAGGATTATTAGAATCAGGATTATTAGGGTTAGGGCTGTGGATATTACGATTAGGGTTATTGGGGTTATGTTTCGGGTTAGGGTTATTAGGGTTAGCGTTAGGGTTAGTGTTAGTTTTAGGTTAGGGTTAGGCATAGGATTTAGGGTTAGAGTTAGGATTACGGTTCCGGTTAAGGATATGGTTAGGGTAAGGTTTAGGGTTAGGGTTAGGGTTATGGTTAGTGTTAGGTTTAGGATTACAGTTAGGGTTTACGGTTAGGGTAAGAGTTAGATTTAGGGTTAGGGGTAGGGTTTAGGATTAGGGTTAGGTTTAGGGTTAGGGTTAGGGCCTAGGGCTAGGCTCTAGGGTTAGGTTTTCAGTTTAGGTTTAGGGTTAGGGTTTAGGGTTAGGTTTAGGATTATTGGAGTTAGGGTTACTGGAGTTAGGAATATTAGGGTTAGGGTTATTTGGGGTAAGGTTAGGGTCGTAAAACTAACACTAGCCCTAAACACTAACCCGAAACCTGACCCTAACCCTAACCCTAAAGCTAAACACTAACCCAAACCCTATACTCTAGCCTTAACCCTGGTCTTAACCCTAAAACTAACCCTTCCCCAGTCCTAACCCTAATGACCCTAACCCCTTCCCCTAACCCTAACTCTATTAATTACTCGAAACCACAACCCTAAAACTAACCCTAATGACCCTAAACCTAATAACCCTATCCCTAAACTCTAACCGTAAACCTAGTCCTAACCCTAACCCTAATCCTAAAACCTAACCCTAACCATAAACATAACCCTAAGCGTTACCCTAACCCTAACCCTAAAACCAATACTACCCCTAAGTTCTATACCTAACCTTAACCCATAATCTAACCATAACACTAACCCTTACCTTAACCCTAACCCTAACTCTAATGACCACAACCCTGATGACCCTAAGCCAAACCTTAAAACCTGACCCTAATCATTACCCTAACCCTAAACCCTAAGCCTAACCCTAAATGCTAACCATAAGAATAACCATAACCCTGACCCTAAACATTATCCTAACCCTAAACCTAACCCTAACCCTAGAGCCTAACCCTAAACCCTCACCTTAGCCCTAACCATAGGCCCTAAACCTAATCCTAAACCTAATCCTAACTCTTACCCTAACCATAACCCTATATGACCATAACCCTAATGACCCTAACCCTAAACCCTAACCGTAACCCTAACCCTAACCTTAACCCTAGGCCTAACCCTAATACTAAAACTAACCCTACCCCTACCCTACCCTACCACTAACCCTAATCCTAAAACTAAACCTAACCCTAAACTTAACCCTAACCCTAACCCTAACCCTAAACCTAACCCTAGCCCTAACACTAACCCTAAACCTAACCCTAACCCTAACCCTAAACCTAACCCTAGCCCTAACACTAACCCTAAACCTAACCCTAACCCTAATGACAATCACCCTAATGAAACCAACCCTAACCCTAAACCCTAAACCTAACCCTAACACTAAAACTAACACTGACACTAAACCCTAACACTAACATTAATCCTAACCCTAACCCTATACCATAAACCTCACCCTAATTGTAACCAAAACCGTAAACATTACCCAATACTAACCCTAACCCTAACCCTAAACCTAAACCTAAGCCTAGACTCTATAATTAATACTAATCCTAACCCTAACCCAACACCTAACACTAACCCTAGCCTTAACCATAACCATAATGACCCTAGCCCTAATGACACTAACCATAAACCCAATATCCCTAACCCTAACTCTATCCCTAACCCTAATAACCTAACCCTAACCCTAACCCTAATAACCTTAATTCTAATAACCCTAACCATAAACCTAAGCCTAACCCTAATAACCCTAACTCTAATAACCCTAACCCTAACCCTAACCTTAAACTGTAACCCTAACCCTTACCTAACCCTAAACCATAACCCTAACACCAAAACTAAACTAAACCCTAACCGTAAACCTAAACCCTAACCCTAATCCTAACCCTAACCCTAGAGCCTAGCCTTAGGACCTAACCCTAACCCAAATCCTAGACCCTGACCCTAACCCTTACCCTAACCCTAACCGTAACTCTAACCCTAACCGTAAACCTAAACCCTAACCCTAATCCTAACCCTAACCCTAGAGCCTAGCCTTAGGACCTAACCCTAACCCAAATCCTAGACCCTGACCCTAACCCTTACCCTAACCCTAACCGTAACTCTAACCCTAACCGTAAACCTAATCCTAACCCTATTCCTAACCCTAACCCTAATAACCTTAACCCTAACTCTAGCCCTAATAACCCTAATTCTAATAACCCTAACCCTAACCCTAAACCCTAATGCTAACCCTAAAACCTAACCCTAGAACTAACCTGAAAACCTGACCCTAGAACCTACTCCCTAACCGTAAACCTAACCCTAATCCTAGCCCTTAACCGTAAGCCTAAGCCTAACCCTAACCCTAAAACTAAACCCTAAACCTAACCGTAACTCTACCCCTAACCGTAAACCTAACCCTAACCCTAACCCTTACTGTAAGTCTAACCCTAATAGTAACCCTAACCATAAACATACCCCTAACCCTAACCCTAACCATAATAACCCTAACCGTAAACATAACCCTAACCCTAACCCCAACCCTAACCCTAACCCTAAACCTAACCCTAACTCCAACCCTAGAGACTAACCCTAGGCCCTAACCTTAAACCTACCCCTAACCCTAACCCTAACTCTAAGCCTAATCCTAACCCTAACCCTAGAGCCTAACACTAAACCCTAATCTTAACCCTAACCTTAGGCCCTAACACTAACCCAAATCCTAAACCTACTCCTAACCCTTACCCAAACCCTAACCTTAATGACCATAACCCTAATGACCCTAGCCCTAATCCTAAACTCTAACCCTAACCCTAACCCTAACCCTAACCATAAACCATAATGATAATCCTAAACCTAACCCTAACCCTAACCCCGCACTCTATCCTTAACTGTAAACCTAACACTAACACTAACCCTAAACCTAACCCTAAACATAACCCTAAGTCTAAAAATAACCCTAACCCTAAACCCTAACCCTAACAATAATCCTAAACCCTAAACCTAACCCTAAACTTAACACTAATCCTAAACCTAACCATAACTCCAACCCTAGAGCCTAACCCTAGGCCCTAACACTAACCCTAATCCTAACCCAAAACTTAATCCTAACGTAACCCCAAAAGCCCTAACCCTAATCCTAAACCGAATGCTATATCTAACCCTAACCCTAACCCAAATCCTAAACCTACTCCTAACACTTTCCCTACTGACCACAACCCTAACGACCCTAACCCTAACCCCTAACCCTAACCCTAACCCTAACCCTAAACCCTAACCCTAACCCTAACCCTAACCCTAACCCTAACCCTAAACCCTAACCCTAAAGCTAACCCTAACCCTAACCTAAACTCTAACCCTAACCCTTACCCTAACCGTAACCATAACCATATACCCTAACCCTAACCCTAACTGTAAACCTAACTGTAACACTTGCGCAAGCCTAACCCTAAACCTAACAACCCTAATTCTTATAACCCTAATCCTAATTGAAACCCTAAACCCTAACCCTAGACCCTAACGCTAATACTAATTCGAAACCTAACCCAAAACCTAACTCTAACCCTAACCTTAACCATAACCCTAATGACCCTAGCCTTAATGACCCTAACCACTATCCCTAACTCTAATAACCCTAACCCTAACCGTATCCCTAACCCTAAACCCTAACCCTAATCCTAACCCTAACCCTATCCCTAACCCTAGAGCCTAACCCTAGAACCTAACGTTAAACCTAACCCTAACCCTAACCCTAACTCTAACCCTAAACCTAACCCCAACCCTACAGCCTAACACTAAACACTATCCGTATCCCTAACCCTAGGCCCTAACCCTAACCTAAATCTTAAAACTATGCCTAACCCTTACCCTAACCCTAACCCTAATAACCATAACCCTAATTATTCTAACCCTAACACTAAACAAAACCCTAACACTAAACCCTAATCCTAAACCTAAAACAAACACTACCCTAAACCTAACACTAACCCTAGCCCTAAAGCCTAACCCTAAGCCTAACACTAAAAGTAGCACTAACCCTAAACCTAACCCTAACCCTATACCTAAGCCTAACCCTAACCGTAAACCCTAACCCTAAATCTAAACCTAACCCTAGACCCTACCCTAACCCCAGACCCTAACCCTAATACTAATCCTAAATCGAACCCAAAACCTAACTCTAACCCTAACCTTAACCATAACCTTAGTGACCCTAGTCCTAATGACCCTAATCCTAAACCCTAACCCTAATCCTAAACCTAACCCTATCCCTAACCATAGAGGCTAACCCTAGACCCTAACCTTAAACCTAAACCTAACCCTAACCCTGACTCTAACTCTAAACCTAACCCTAACCATAATAACCTTAACCCTAACCCTAGTAACCTTAATTTTAAAAACCCTAACCCTAACCCTAAACCCTAATGCTAAGCCTGAAACCTAACCCTAGACCTAAACTGAAAACCTAGCACTAGAGCCTAGCCCTAGGCCCTAATCCTAACCCTAACACTAATGATCCTAACCCTAATGACCCTAACAACTTACCCAAACCCTAATCTTATAACTAAACCCTAAACCTAACCGTAACTCTATCCCTAACCGTAAACATAATCCTAACCCTAACCCTTACCGCAACCCTAATAGTAACCCTAAACCTAACTGTAAACATAACCCTAAACCTAACCCTAACCCTAAACCTAACCCTAACTCCAACCCTAGAGTCTAACCCTAGGCCCTAACCGTAAGCCTAACCCTAACCCTAACCCTAGAGCCTAACACTTAACCCTAACCTTAACCCTAACCTTAGGCCCTAACCCTAACCCAAATCCTAAACCTACTCCTAACCCTTACCCTAACCTTAACCCTAACACTAAATCCTAACCCTAACCGTAACTCTATCACTAACACTAAACCTAACCCTAACCCTAAACCTTACCCTAACCCTAACCCTAATCCTAACCCTAACCCTAACCGTAACTCTATCACTAACACTAAACCTAACCCTAAACATTACCCTAACCCTAAACCTTACCCTAACCCTAACCCTAATCCTAACCCTAACCCTAACCGTAACTCTATCACTAACACTAAACCTAACCCTAAACCTTACCCTAACCCTAACCCTAACCCTAACCCTAACCCTAACCCTAACTCTAACCATAAACCTAACCCTAACACTAGAGCCTAACACTAAACCCTAACCTTAACTCTAACCTTAGACCCTAACCCTAACCCAAATTCTAAACCTACTCCTAACCCTTACCCTAATCCTAACCCTAATGACCATAACCCTAATGACCCTAGCCCTAACCCTAAACTCTAACCCTAACCCTAATAAAACTAACTGTAACCCAAAACCTATTAACCCTAACCCTAATAACCCTAACTCTAATAAACCTAATCCTAACCCTAGTACTAACCCGAATTCTAATAACCCTAACGCTAATCCTAACTCTAAGCTGTAACCCTAACCCTAACCCAAGAGCCTAACCCAAGACCCTAACCTGAAACCTAACCCTAGACCCTAACCTTACCCCTAATCCTAATCCTAATCCTAATCCCAATCCTAATCCTTACCCTAACCCTAATGACCATAACCCCAATGACATGAACCCTAACCCCAAACTATAACCCTAACCCTAACCATAACTCTAAACCCTAACCCTTACCGTAACCCTAACCCTAACCGTAACACTATCCCTAACCCTTAACCTAACCCAAAGCCCTAATCCTAACCCTAACCCTAAACCTAACTCTAACCGTAAACCCTATCCCTAACCCTAACCCTAACACTAAACCTTACATTAATCCTAACCCTAACCCAAATGATCATAACCCTAATGACACTAACCCTAACCCTAACCCTAAGTCTAACCATTACCCTAACCCTAACCCCTAACCCTAACCCCTAACCCGGACTGTAACCATAACCCTAGCCCTAAACCAAACCCTACCGCCAACCCTAAACCCTAACGCTAACCCTAACCATAACCCTAACCCTAATCCTAACCCTAAACCTAAGCCTTACCCAACCCTAACAGTAAACCTTACCCTAACCCTAACCTTAACCCTAACACTGATGACCCTAACCCTAATGACCCTAACCCCTAAACACTAACACTAACCCTTACCTTAAACCCTAACCCGAACCCTAACCCTAATGACCCTAACCCTAAATAACTTAACCCTAACCGTAACCCTAACCCTAACCGTAACCCTAACCCAAACACCTAACACTAACCCTAACCCTAACCCTAATGACCCTAAGCCTAACCCTAATGACCTTAACCCTAAGCCGAACCCTAACCTAACCATAACCCTAACCCTGACACTGACCCTAAGACTGACCCTGACCCTAACCCTAACACTGAAACTTATCCTGACCCTGACCCTAACTCTAACCCTAACCGTAAACCCTAACCCTAACACTAAACCCTAAAACTAATCCTAACCCTAACCCTGAAACTAGCCCTTGCCCTATCCCTAACCCTAACCCTAATGACCATAACCCTAATGACCCTAACCCTTATGTTAAACCATAACCATAACCCTTACCCTAACCCTAAACTCGAAACCTAAACCTAACCCCTAATGACCCTAACCCTAATGACCCTAACCCTAACAACCCTAGCCCTAACCGTAAACCTAACACTAACCATAACCCTAACCCAAACCCCTAACCCTAACCCTAAACCTAACCTAAGCCTGACACTAACCCTGACCCTAACACTAAGCCTGACCTTGACCCTAAACCTAACCCTAACCCTAATGACCCTAGCCCTAATGACCCTAACCCCTAACCTTAACCCCAAAGCCTAACCCTTTCCCTAACCCTATCCATAACATTAACGCTAACCCTAGAATCTAACCCTAACCTCAAAAATCGTAAACCTTAATCCTAAACCTAACCCTAACTCTAATACCACAAACCCGAACCCTAACCCTAAATCCTAACCCTAACCCTAACCTGAACCCTAATGACCATAACCCTAATGACCCTAAACCTAACCTTAAACCCTAAATCTAACCATTACCCTAACCCTGAACCCTAACCCAAAACCCTAACCCTAACCCTAACCCGAACCCTAATGACCATAACACTAATGACCCTAACACTAACCCTAACCGTACCCCTAACCCTATAACCTAACCCTAAACCTCATCCTAACCCTAACCTTAACCCTAACCCTAACCCTTATCGAACCCTAATCGTAAGCCTAACCCTAACCCTGACACTAACCCTAAGCCTGACCCTGATCCTAGACCCTAACCTTAAACCTAACCCTAACTCTAACCCTAAACCTAACCCTAACCCTAGA
The DNA here is from genome assembly GCF_037038585.1 of Patagioenas fasciata. Classification (NCBI taxonomy): domain Eukaryota; kingdom Metazoa; phylum Chordata; class Aves; order Columbiformes; family Columbidae; genus Patagioenas; species Patagioenas fasciata. Next base: position 64,269,300 of record NC_092559.1, on the reverse strand, counting down.
GTCTAACACTAAACCCTAATCTTAACACTAACCCCAGGCCCTAACACTAACCCAAATCCTAAACCTAATCCTAACCCTTATGCTAACCCTAACCCTAATGACCATAATCCTAAACACCCTAACCCTAAGCCTAAACTCTAATCATAACCCTAAAGTTAACACTAACCCTAACCCTAAACTTTAATCCTAAGCCTAAACCTAAGCCTAACCCTAAACCTAAACATAACCCTAACCCTAAACCCTAACCCTAAACCTAACCCTAACCCTAACCTTAACCCTAACACTAATGACCCTAACCCTAATGACCCTAACACCTTACCCAAACCCTAACCCTTACCCTAAACCCCAACCCTAACACTAACCCTAACCCTAACCGTAAACCCTAACCCTAACTCTAACCCTATAAAGCAACCCTAACACTAACCGTAACCCTAAACCCTAACCCCTAACCCTATCCCTAACCTAAACCCTACCCTAACCCCTAACCCTAATCCTAACCCTAAACGTAACACTAATCCTAAACCCTTAACCTAAACCTAACCCTAACCGTAACCCTAAACCCCAACCCTACCCCTAACCTTAATCCTAACCATACTGACCCTAAGCTTAATGAGCCTAACCCATTACCCTAAACACTAGCCCTAACCCTAATGACCATCACCCTAATGACCCTAAACCTAAACCCTAACCCTAACTGTCACGGTTGAGACGGACAAACGACATGGACCAAGTTCTTCCAATGATGAAAGTAGTAGATGCCATTTATTGCCACAAGTGCATTTTTATACAGTTTTACCAATTCATGTGTCTCTTCACTATTGGTTACAAGTTACAGCAGTAACATCTCATTGGCTAATTTTACTATCATCAGTGTTACTCTTCTACTCCCTTCTCTCTCACGGGTACATCCTTAATATCTCCCGATACTCCTTTACTTCCATCTTTCTCATGGGTAGGCCTTCATATCTTCAAGACTAATTTCTGTTCCCATGCCCTCCATCAGGGAATCCACGGACCCACCGTAGTCCCCCACACGTAACCTTAACCCTAAACACTAACCCTAACCGTAACCCTAACTCTAACCTTAACACTAACCCTAATCCTACGCCTAACACTAACACTAACCCTAACCCTACACCTAATCCTATATCCTAACACTAACCCCACTACTAAACAAAACCCTTACCCTAACCCTAACCGTAACCCTAACCTAACACTAACCGTAACACTAATGACCGTAACCCTAATCACAGTATCACAGTATCACAGTATGTTTGGGATTGGAAGGGACCTCAAAAGATCATCTAGTCCAATCCCCCTGCTGGAGCAGGAACGCCTAGGTGAGGTCGCACAGGAATGTGTCCAGGCAGGCTTTGAATGTCTCCAGGGAAGGAGACTCCACAACCTCCCTGGGTAGCCTGTTCCAGTGCTCTGTTACATTCTCATAAAAGGCTATGAGGTTGGTCAAGCATGACTTACCCTTGGTAAAGCCATGCTGACTGCCCCTAATGACCCTCTTATCCCTGATGTGCCTTGAGATGACACCAAGGATAAGCTGTTCCATTACTTTCCCAGGGACAGAGGTGAGGCTGACTGGTCTATAATTACCCGGGTCCTCCTTCTTGCCCTTTTTAAAGACTGGAGTGACATTTGCTTTCCTCCAATCCTCGGGCACCTCTCCTGTTTCCCAAGACTTGGCAAAAATGATGGAGAGCGGTCTAGCAATGACTTCAGCCAGCTCCCTCAGCACTCGCGGATGCATCCCATCTGGACCCATGGATTTATGGATGTCCAGACTACTTAATTGTTCCCTAACCTAGTCCTCATCGACTAAAGCAAACTCCTCCATTAACCTGGCTTCATCCGGGGTCTCAGGGGTACAGGGTTCCCCAGGACAGCCTCCAGTGGAGTAGACAGAGACAAAGAAGGCATTCAGCAATTCTGCCTTCTCTGTGTCTTCTGCCACTAGGGCACCCACCTCATTCATCAGTGGGCCTACATTGCCTCTGGTATTAGTTTTATCTGCTATGTATTTGAAAAAGTTCTTCTTGCTGTCCTTGACCCCTCTCGCCAGCTGTAATTCTAAGGAGGCCTTGGCTACCCTAGCTGCCTTCCTGCATCCTCTAACAGCAGCCTTATATTCCTCCCAAGTGGCCAGTCCCTGCTTCCATGACCTGTAAACTCACCTCTTCTGCTTGAGCATACCCAACAGATCCCTATTCAACCACGCAGGCCTTCTGGCTCCCTTCCTCGACTTCCTACATGTGGGGATGCTCTGATCCTGAGCATGGAAGAAGCAATCTCTGAATGCAATCCAGCTCTCTTGGGCCCCTTTTCCTTCAAGCAGTCTTGCCCATGGGATTTCCCCCAGCAATTGCTTGAAAAGGCCGAAATTAGCCCTGCCAAAGTCCAGGGCTGCAATTCTACTTGCTATTCTGTTCCTGCCACACGAGATGCTGAACTCCACCATCTCGTGGTCACTGCAACCCAGGCAGCCCTCAACCTTTACTGCTTCGACCAGACCCTCTTTGTTAGTGAGGATGAGATCCAGCAGTGTACCTCTCCTGGTCGGCTCCTCCACCATCTGCATGAGGAAGTTATCATCAATGCACTGGAGGAACCTCCTGGACTGTGGCTGGCTGGCTGAATGGTCCTTCCAGCAAACATCAGGGAAGTTAAAATCACCCACAACAACCAGGGCCTGTGACTGTGAGGCCACTCTCAGCTGCACATAGAAGGCCTCATCAACTTCCTCAGTCTGATCTGGTGGCCTGTAATAGACACCTACAACAGTATCACCCCTGCCAGCCTGTCCCTTGATCCTGACCCATACACTCTCGACTCGTTCCTCATCCGCTCCTGGGCAGAATTTAGTACATTGCAGTTGCTCTCTCACATAGAGAGCAACTCCACCACCACGCCTGGCTGGCCTGTCTTTCCTGAAAAGGGTGTAGCCATCCATGACCACATTCCAGCCATGTGAACTGTCCCACCACGTTTCTGTAATTGCCACCAAATCATAATCTCCCGACCGAACATAGGATTCTAACTCCTCCTGCTTATTCCCCATGCTGCGCGCATTGGTGTACAGGCATTTCAGGGAGCGAGCAGAGCACACCAATTTCTCCCTAGGGGCACAGGAGGCCACCCGGTCCTCATCAGTTTTAGAATGCTGCCCCACTGGGGCAAGCCCAACTACAACCCCATCCCCCTTCGAACCTAGTTTAAAGCTCTCCAAATGAGCCCAGCTAATTCCTGCCCCAGCATCCTTTTGCCTCTGCGAGATAAGCCTTTCCTGCATAACACTGTCCGGACTGGAGTCTTATAAAACCAGCCATTATCAAAAAAACCAAAGCCCTGCCTGTAGCACCAGTCTTGGAGCCAACCATTTAGAGACTGAATTTTGAATTTGAATTCAAAATGATCCTAACACCTTACTCTAACCCTAAACCTAACCCTAGCCCTAACCCTAACCCTAACCTAACCCTAAACTTGACCCTAACCCTAAACATAAACCTAATCCTAAACCCTAACCTGAACCCTAAACCTAACACTAACACTAAACCCTAAACCTAACCGTAACTGTAACCCTAACCCTAACCCTAACACTAACCCTAATCCTCACCCTAACCGTAAATCTAGCTCTTAATCTAATGCTAAACCCTAACCCTAACCCTAACCCTAAACATAACCCTAATCCTAAACCCTAACCGGAACCATAAACCTAACACTAACACTAAACCCTAAACCTAACCCTAACTGTAACCCTAACCCTAACACTAACCCTGATCCTCATCTTAACCGTAAATCTAGCACTTAATCTAATGCTAAACCCTAACCCTAATCCTAACCGTAACCCTAACCCTAAAACTAACCCTAACCCTGATCCTAACCCTAACTCTAGACCCTAACCCTAAACGTTACCCTTACCCTAAACTTAACCCTAACCCTAATGACCATCACCCTAATGACCCTACCCGTAACCCTACCCATAATCCTAAACCCTATACCCTAACCGTAATCCTAACCGTAACCCTATCCCTAAAACTGACACTAACCCTAAACCCTAAACCTAACCTTAACCCTAACCCTAACCCTAACCCTAACCCTAACCCCTACCCTAAACCCGAACCCTAACCCTAACGCTAAACCCTAACCCTAACCCTAACTCTAAACATAACCCTAACCCTAAACATAACTCTAACCCTAAACCCTAACCCTAACCCTAAACCTAACCCTAACCCTAAACCCTAAACCTAACCCTAATCATAACCCTAACCCTCACCCTATACCTAACCCTAAACCTAAATCTAACCCTTACCCTAACCCAAAACACCAACCCTAACCCAAAACCCTAACCCTAACTGTTAAACCTAACCCTAACCTTAACTCTAACCCTACTGATCCTAAACCTAATGACCCTAACCCATTACCCTAACCCTAAACATAACCCTAAAGACCCTAACCCTAACCCTGACCCTAACCGTAACCCTAAACCTAACCGTAATGACCATCACCCTAATGACCCTAACTCTAAACCCTACCCCTAACCCTAACCTTACCCTTAAACACTAACCCTAATCGTAACACTAACTCTAACCCTAACACTAATCCTAACCCTACGTCTAACACTAACACTAGCCCTAACCCTACCGCTAACCCTATAACCTAACCCTAACCCTAACCATAACCCTAACGCTAACCCTAAACCTAACCCTAACCCTAATGCTAACCCTAAACCTTACCCTAACCGTAACCCTAAACCTAAACCCAAAACTAACACTAACGCTAGACCCTAACCCTAAGACTCACCCTAAAACTAACCTTAACCCTATACCGTAACCGTAATCCTAACACTAACGGTAACACTTAGCCAAACATAAGGCTAAGCTTAACCCTAACTGTAACCCTAACCGCACCCCAAACCCTAACCCTAACCCTAACCCTAATCCTAACCCTAACCTTAGACCCTAACCCTAAACTTAACTCTAAACCTAACCCTGAACCTACCCCTAACCCTAATGACAATCACCCTAATGACCCTAACCCTAACCCTAACTCTAAGCCCTAACCCTAACTGTAACCATAACCCTAAGACTAGAACTAATACTAACTCTAATCCCTAAACCTAAGACTAACCATAATCCTAAACCTAACCCTAACCCTTGCCCAACCCTAAGCCGAATCCTAACCCTAACCCTACTCCTTGCCCATCCCAAATCCAAAACCTAACTCTAACCCTAACCTTAACCCTCAGCCGAATGACCCTAGCCTTAATGACCCTAATGATCCTAACCTTAACCTTTTCCCTAACCTTAACCCTAACCGTAACATTCATGCAAACCCTATAACCTAACCCTAACCCCAACAAACCTAACCATAACCCTAACCCAAACCCTAACTCTAATAACCATAACTCTAACCCTAACCCTAACCCAAACACCTAACACTAACCCTAACCCTACCCCTAATGACCCTAAGCCTGACCCTAATGACCCTAACCCTAACCCTAACCTCACCCTTACCCTAACCCTGACACTAACCCTAAGTCTGACCCTGACCCTAACCCTAACCCTGAACCTTACCCTGACCCTGACCTTGACCCTAACACTACAGCAAACCCTAACCCTAAAACCTAACGCTAACCCTTACCCTAAATCTAACCCTAACCCTAACCCTAACCCTAACCCTAACCCGAATGACCATAACCCTATGTAACAATAACCCTACCGTTATACCTGAACCCTAATACTAACCCTAACATTAAACCCTACTCGTAAAGCTAAATCCTAACCCTATCCAAAACACTAACCTAACCTTAAACCTAACCCTAACCCTAAGACTAATCCTAACCCTAACCCTTAACCTAACCCTAGCCCTAATGACCATAACCCTAACAACACTAACCCTAACTCCAAACTCCAACCCTAATCCTAAGCCTTTATCCTAAAACCTAACCCTAACTGTAACCCTAAACCTAACCCTAAACGCTAACCCTAACTATAAATCCTAACCGTAACCCTAAACCTAAACCTAACCCTAACTCTAAAGCCTAACCCTAAACCTAACCCTAACCCTAAACCTCAACCTATCCCTAACCCTAATCACAACCGCCCTAATGACGCTAACAGTAAACCTGACACTAACACTAACCCTAAACCCTAAGCCTATCTGCAACACTAACCCTAAAACTAACAATAACCCTAAATGCTAACCCTAACACTAACACCTAACCCTAAGCCTAAACCTAACCCTAACCGTAATCCTTCTGGAACCCTAACCCTAACCCTAACCCTAACCCTAACCCTAAATCTAACCCTTAACCTGACGCTAAACCCTAAGCCTAACTCTAAACCGTAACCCTAACCGTAACCCTAATCATAAGCCAAAACCTAACCCTAAACCTAAATCTAACCTTTACCCTAACTCTAAGCCCTAACCGTAACCCAAAACTCAAAACCCTAACTGCAACCCTAACCCTACCCTAACCCTAACCCTAACCCTAACCCTAACCCTAACCCTAACCCTAACCCTAATCCTAACCATTAATGTAAATCTTATTCAAACCTAATCCTAACCCGAACCCTAAAAACAACCCTAAAAATAACACTAACACTAATGACCCTAACCCTAATGACCCTAATACCTTACCCTAACCCTAAACCTAAACCCTATCCCTAAGCCTAACTCTAACCCTAAAAATTAACCCTAACCCTAACCATAAACCTAACTCAAACCCTAACCCTAGAGCCTGACCCTAGACCCTAACCTTAATCTTAACCCAAGGCCCTAAACTAACCCTAATCTTTACTCTAACCCTAACCTTTACCGTAACCCTACACCTAATGACCATAACCCTAATCGCCCTAACCCTAAACTCTAACCCTAACCCTAATCCAAAACCTTTACCCTAAACCCTAAATCTAACCCTAACCCAAACCCTAAACCCTAAGCCTAAATTCTAATCCTATCCCGAAACCTAACCCTAACCCTAACCCTAACCCTAACCCTAACCCTGAAGCCTAACCCTAACCCTAATCCTAATCCTTTAAACTAAACCCTAATCATAATCCTAAACCTTTACCCTAAACCCTAACCCTAACTGTAGCCTTAACCCTAACCCTAAACCCTAATAACCCTAACCCAATCCCTTGCCATCCCTTCACCTTCCTTGCCTTGCCTTACCATCCTTTACCTTGTCTTGCCTTGCCACCCCATCCCTTGCCTTGCATTGCATTGCCTTGCCTTGCCTTGTGTTGTCTTGCTTTGCCATCCCATCCCTTGCCTTGCATTGCATTGCCTTGCCTTGCCTTGTGTTGTCTTGCTTTGCCATCCCATCCCTTCCCATCCCTTGCTTTGCCTTGCCTTGCCTTGCCATCCCTTGTCATCCATTGCAATCCCTTTCCTTGCCATCCCTTGCCTTGCCTTGCATTGCTATCCTTTTCCATCCCTTGCCATCCCTTGTCATCCATTGCAATCCCTTTCCTTGCCATCCCTTGCCTTGCCTTGCATTGCTATCCTTTTCCATCCCTTGCCATCCCTTGCCTTCACATCCCTCGCATTGCCATTCCTTGCCATACCATCCCTTGCCATACCATCCTTTGCCTTCCCATTCGATGCCATTCTTTGCCTTGCCATCTCTTGCCTTCACATCCCTCGCATTGCCATTCCTTGCCATACCATCCCTTGCCATACCATCCTTTGCCTTCCCATTCGATGCCATTCTTTGCCTTGCCATCTCTTGCCATCCCTTGCGGTCTCTTGCCTTGGCATTCTTTTCCATCCCTTGCCTTGCCATCTACTGCTTTGTCTTCCCTTTGCCTTGCTATCCCTTGCCTTGCTTTGCCATCTTTTGCCTTGACTTGCCATCTCATCCCTTGCCTAGCCTTGCCTTCCCTTGCCATCTCATCCATTGCCTAGCCTTGCCTTGCCTTGCGTTGCCTTGTCATCCCTTACGTTGCCATCCCTTGCCTTTCCTTGCCTTGCTTTCCCTTGCCTTGCCTTGAGCTACCTTGCCTTGCCTTGCCATCCCTTTGCCTAGCCTTGTCTTGCCATGAGTTGCCCTGCCTTGCTTTGCCTTGCCTTACTTTGCCATCCCTTGCCTTTCCTTTCCTTGCCTTGCCATCCCTTGTCATCCATTCCAATCCCTTGCCTTCTCATCGCTTGCCTTGCCTTTTCTTACCTTGCCATTCCTTGCCTTGCCATCCCTTGCCTTGCCATCCCTTGCCTTGCCTTGCATTGTTATTCTTTTCCATGCCTTGCCATCCCTTGCCTCCACATCCCTCGCCTTGCAATCGCTTGCCATCCCTTCCCTTGCCATGCCTTGCCATACCATCCTTTGCCTTCCCATCTGATGCCATTCCTTGCCTTGCCATCTCTTGCTATCCCTTGCCATCATTGCCTTGCCATTCCTTTCCATCCCTTGCCTTGCCATGTCTTGCCTTGCCTTCCCTGTGCCTTGCTATCCCTTGCCTTGCTTTGCCATCTTTTGCCTTGCCTTGCCATCTCATCCGTTGCCTAGCCTTGCCTTGCCTTGCCATCCCTTGCGTTGCCATCCCTTGCCTTGCCTTGCCTTGCTTTCCCTTTGAGTAACCTTGCCTTGTCATGAGTTGCCCCTGCCTTGCCATCCCTTGCCTTGCCCTGCCATGCCTTGCCTTGGTATGCCTTACCATCCCTTTGCATCCTTTGCCTTGTTATCCCTTGCCATCCCTTGCCTTGCCATCCCTTGCCTTGCAATCTCTTGCCATCCCTTGCCTTGCCATCCTTTTCCTTACCGCGCCTTGCAATCCCTTGCCATGTTATCCCTTAGCATTCCTTGTCTTGCCTACGCTTCACGCCCCTTGCCTTGCCTTGCCTTGCCTTGCATTGCCTTGTCTTCCCATGGCTTGCCTTGCCTTGCCTTGCATTGCCTTGTCTTCCCATGGCTTGCCTTGTCTTGCCTTGCCTTACCATCCCTTGCCTTGTCTTGCCTTGCCTTGCCTTGCCTTGCCTTCCCATGGCTTGCCTTGTCTTGCCTTGCCTTGCCTTACCATCCCTTGCCTTGTCTTGCGTTGCCTTGCCTTGCAATCCCATCCCTTGCCATCCCTTGCCATCCCTTCCCATCCCTTGCTTTGCATTGCCTTGCCATCTCTTGTCATCCATTGCAATCCCTTTCCTTGCCATCGCTTGCCTTGGCATTTCTTGCCTTGCAATTCCTTGCCTTGCCATACCTTGCCTTGCCTTGCATTGCTTTCCTTTTCCATCCCTTACCATCCCTTGCCTTCACATCCCTCGCCTTGCCATCCCTTGCCTTGCCATCTCTTGCCATCCCTTGCCATCCCTTGCCATCTCTTGCCTTGCCATTCTTTTCCATCCCTTGCATTGTCATCTATTGCCTTGCCTTCCCTTTGCCTTGCTATGCCTTGCCTTGCTTTGCCATCTTTTGCCTTGCCGTGACATCTCACCCATTGCCTTGCCTTACCTTGCCATCCCTTGCCTTTCCTTGCCTTGCCTTGCCATCCTTTTCCCTAGCCTTGCCTTGCCATGCATTGCCCTGCCTTGCTTTGCTTGCCTTACTTTGCCATCCATTGCCTTTCCATGCCTTGCCTTGCCATCCCTTGCCTTGACTTGTCTTGCCATCCCTTGTCTTGCCATGCCTTGATTTGCCATACCTTGCTTTGCCTTGCCTTGCAATACCTTGCCTTGCCTTACCATGCCTTCCCTTGCTTTGCCTTGTCTTGCCATCCCTTGCATTTATTTGCCTTGCCATCCCTTGTCTTTCCTTACCTTGCCTTGCCATCCCTTGCATTTATTTGCCTTGCCATCCCTTGCCTTGCCTTACTTTGACATCCCTTGCCGTTCCTTGCCTTGCCTTGCCATCCCTTGCTTTGCCTTACTTTGACATCCCTTGCCTTTCCTTGCCTTGCCTTGCCATACCTTTCCTTGACTTGCCTTGCCATGCCTTCCCTTGCTTTGCCTTACCTTGCCATCCCTTGCATTTATTTGCCTTGCCTTGCCATCCCTTGCATTTATTTGACTTGCCTTGCCATCCCTTTCCTTGCCTTGCCTTGATATGCCTTGCCTTGCCTTGGCATCCCTTGCCTTGCCTTTCCTTGCCATTTCTTGCCTTGCCTTGCCACCCGTTGCCTTGCCTTGCCATTCCTTTCTTTGCCTTGCCTTGCTTTGCCTTGCCTTGCCATCCCTTACCTTCCTATCCCTTATTTAGCCTTGACTTGCCTTACCTTGAATTTGCTTGCCTTGAATTTCCTTGCCTTGCCATCCCTTGCGTTTCATTGCCATCCCTTGACCTTCCTTGCCTTGCCTTGCCATCCCTTGCCTTGCCTTGCTATGCCTTACCCTACCTTGCCTTGCTATGCCTTACCATCCCTTTGAATCCTTTGCCTTACCTACAATTGCCGTCCGTTCCTTTGCCTACCCTTGCCGTCTGTTGCCTGTCCTTGCCATCCCTTACCTTGCATTGCCTTGCCTTGCATTGCCTTGCCTTGTCTTGCTTTGCCTTACCATCCCTTGCCTTGCCTTGCGTTGCCTTGCCTTGCCATCCCATCCCTTGCCATCCCTTTCCAGCCCTTCCCATCGCTTGCCTTGACATCCCTCGCCTTGCCATCCCTTGCCTTGCATCCCTTGCATTACCATCCTTTGCCTTCCCATCCGATGGCATTCCTTGCCTTGCCATCTCTTGACACCCCTTGCCGTCTCTTGCCTTGTCATTCTTTTCCATCCCTTACCTTGTCATCTATTGCCTTGCCTTCCCTTTGCCTTGCTATCCCTTACCTTGCTTTGCCATCTTTTGTCTTGCCTTGCCATCTCATCCATTGCCTAGTCTTGCCTTGCCTTACCATCCCTTGCGTTGCCATCTCCTGCCTTTCCTTGCCTTGCTTTCCCTTGCCTTGCCATCCTTTTGCCTAACCTTGCCTTGCCATGCATTGCCCTGCCTTGTTTTGCCTTGTCTTACTTTGCCATCCCTTGCCTTTCCTTGCCTTGCCTTGCCATCCCTTTCCTTGCCTTGCCTTGCCATCCCTTGCCTTGCCTTGCTTTGCCTTGCCTTGCCTTGCCATCCCTTGCCTTGCCTTGCTTTGCCTTGCCTTGCCTTGCCATCCCTTGTCTAGCCTTGCCTTGCCTTGAATTTCCTTGCCTTGCCATCCCTTGCGTTTCCTTGCCATCCCTTGAACTTCCTTGCCTTGTCATCCCTTGCCTTGCCTTGCTTTGCCTTGCCTTGCCTTGCCATCCCTTGCCTTGCCTTGCCTTGCCTTGAATTTCCTTGCCATCCCTTGAACTTCCTTGCCTTGTCATCCCTTGCCTTGCCTTGCTTTGCCTTGCCTTGCCTTGCCATCCCTTGCCTTGCCTTGCTTTGCCTTGCCTTGCCTTGCCATCCCTTGTCTAGCCTTGCCTTGCCTTGAATTTCCTTGCCTTGCCATCCCTTGCGTTTCCTTGCCATCCCTTGAACTTCCTTGCTTTGTCTTGCCATCCCTTGCATTTCCTTGACTTGCCTTGCCATACCTTGCCTTGCCTTGCCTTGCCATCCCTTTGAATCCTTTGTCTTGCCTACGATTGCCATCCATTTCCTTGCCTACCCTTGCTGTCTGTTGCCTTGCCTTGCATTACCTTTCCTTTCCTTTCCTTTCCTTTCCTTTCCTTTCCTTTCCTTTCCTTTCCTTTCCTTTCCTTTCCTTTCCTTTCCTTTCCTTTCCTTTCCTTTCCTTTCCTTTCCTTGCCTTGCCTTGCCTTGCCTTGCCTTGCCTTGCCTTGCCTTGCCTTGCCTTGCCTTGCCTTGCCTTGCCTTGCCTTGCCTTGCCTTGCCTTGCCTTGCCTTGCCTTGCCTTGCCTTGCCTTACCATCCCTTGCCCTGCCTTGCCTTGCCATCCCATCCTTTGCCATCCCTTGTCATCCCTTGCCATCCCTTGCCTTGCCTTGCCATCCCATCCTTTGCCATCCCTTGTCATCCCTTGCCATCCCTTGCCTTGCCTTGCCATCCCATCCTTTAACATCCCTTTCCATCCCTTCCCATCCCTTGCTATGCCTTGCCTTGCCTTGCCATCCCATCCTTTAACATCCCTTTCCATCCCTTCCCATCCCTTGCTATGCCTTGCCTTGCCTTTCCATCCCTTTCCTTGCCTTGCCTTGCTTTGCCTTGCCTTGCCATCCTTTGCCTTGCCTTGCCTTGCCATCCCTTGTTTTCCCTTGCCATCCCTTGCCTTACCACCCCTTGCCTTGCCTTGCCTTTCCTTGCCTTGCCATTCCTTTACCTTGCTATCCCTTGCCTTCCCATCCAATGCCTTACCATGCCTTCTCTTGCCTTGCCATCCCTCGCGTTGCATTGCCTTGCTTTGCCTTGCCTTGCCTTTATTTGCATTGCCTTGCCTTGCTTTGCGTTGCCTTCTCTTGCCTTGCCTTGTCTTGCCATCCCTTGCATTTATTTGCCTTGCCATCCCTTGTCTTTCCTTACCTTGCCTTGCCATCCCTTGCCTTGCCTTGCCATCCCTTGCCTTGCCTTACTTTGACATCCCTTGCCTTGCCATCCCTTGCCTTGCCATCCCTTTCCTTGCCTTGCCTTGCCATCCCTTGCCTTGCCTTGCTTTGCCTTGCCTTGCCTTGCCATCCCTTGTCTAGCCTTGCCTTGCCTTGAATTTCCTTGCCTTGCCATCCCTTGCGTTTCCTTGCCATCCCTTGAACTTCCTTGCCTTCTCATCCCTTGCCTTGCCTTGCTTTGCCTTGCCTTGCCTTGCCTTGCCTTGCCTTGCCTTACCATCCCTTGCCCTGCCTTGCCTTGCCATCCCATCCTTTGCCATCCCTTGTCATCCCTTGCCATCCCTTGCCTTGCCTTGCCATCCCATCCTTTGCCATCCCTTTCCATCCCTTCCCATCCCTTGCTATGCCTTGCCTTGCCTTACCATCCCTTGCCCTGCCTTGCCTTGCCATCCCATCCTTTGCCATCCCTTGTCATCCCTTGCCATCCCTTGCCTTGCCTTGCCATCCCATTTTTTACCATCCCTTTCCATCCCTTCCCATCCCTTGCTATGCCTTGCCTTGCCTTTCCATCCCATCCTTTAACATCCCTTTCCATCCCTTCCCATCCCTTGCTATGCCTTGCCTTGCCTTTCCATCCCTTTCCTTGCCTTGCCTTGCTTTGCCTTGCCTTGCCATCCTTTGCCTTGCCTTGCCTTGCCATCCCTTGTTTTCCCTTGCCATCCCTTGCCTTACCACCCCTTGCCTTGCCTTGCCTTTCCTTGCCTTGCCATTCCTTTACCTTGCTATCCCTTGCCTTCCCATCCAATGCCTTACCATGCCTTCTCTTGCCTTGCCATCCCTCGCGTTGCATTGCCTTGCTTTGCCTTGCCTTGCCTTGATTTGCATTGCCTTGCCTTGCTTTGCGTTGCCTTCTCTTGCCTTGCCATCCCTTGTTTTTCCTTACCATCCCCTGCCTTACCACCCCTTGCCTTGCCTTGCCTTTCCTTGCCTTGCCATTCCTTTACCTTGCTATCCCTTGCCTTCCCATCCAATGCCTTACCATGCCTTCTCTTGCCTTGCCATCCCTCGCGTTGCATTGCCTTGCTTTGCCTTGCCTTGATTTGCATTGCCTTGCCTTGCTTTGCGTTGCCTTCTCTTGCCTTACCATCCCTTGTTTTTCCTTACCATCCCCTGCCTTGCCATCCCTTGCCTTGCCATTCCGTTACCTTGCCATCCCTTGCCTTCCTTTGCCTTGCCTTGCCTTCCTTTGCCTTGCCTTACCATCCCTTGCCTTGCCTTGCCTTGCTATCTCTTGCCTAGCCTTGCCGTTCCTTGCCTTGCCTTGCCTTGCCATCCCTTTCCTGTCCTTGTCTTGCTATGCCTTGCCTTGCCACCCCTTGCCTTGCCTTTCCATCCCTTTTCTTTCCTTTCCTTGCCTTGCTTTGCCTTGCCATCCCTTCCGTTACCATCCCTTGCCTTTCCTTGCCTTGCTTTCCCTTGCCATCCCTTCCGTTATCATCCCTTGCCTTTCCTTGCCTTGCTTTCCCTTGCCTTGCCTTGAGCTACCTTGCCTTGTCTTGCCATCCCTTTGCCTAGCCTTGCCTTGCCATGAGTTGCCCTGCCTTGCTTTGCCTTGCCTTACTTTGCCATCCCCTGCCTTTCCTTGCCTTCCCTTAGCATCCCTTGTCATCCATTGCAATCCCTTGCCTTGCCATCGCTTACCTTGGCATTTCGTGCCTTTCCTTTCCTTGCCTTGCCATCCCTTGCCTTGGCATTTCTTGCCTTGCCATTCCTTGCCTTGTCATCCCTTGCCTTGCCATCCCTTGCCTTGTCATCCCTTGCCTTGCCATCCCTTGCCTTGCATTGCTATTCTTTTCCATGCCTTGCCATCCCTTGCCTTCACATCCCTCGCCTTGCAATCGCTTGCCATCCCTTCCCTTGCCATGCCTTGCCATACCATCCTTTGCCTTCCCATCTGATGCCATTCCTTGCCTTGCCGTCTCTTGCTATCCCTTGCCATCATTGCCTTGCCATTCTTTTCCATCTCTTGCCTTGCCATGTCTTGCCTTGCCTTCCCTTTGCCTTGCTATCCCTTGCCTTGCTTTGCCATCTTTTGCCTTGCCTTGCCATCTCATCCGTTGCCTAGCCTTGCCTTGCGTTGCCATTCCTTGCCTTGCCATCTCTTGCTCTCCCTTGCCATCATTGCCTTGCCATTCTTTTCCATCCCTTGCCTTGCCATGTCTTACCTTGCCTTCCCTTTGCCTTGCTATCCCTTGCCTTGCTTTGCCATCTTTTGCCTTGCCTTGCCATCTCATCCGTTGCCTAGCCTTGCCTTGCGTTGCCATCCCTTGCGTTGCCATCCCTTGCCTTTCCTTGCCTTGCTTTCCCTTTCCTTACCTTGACATACCTTGCCTTGCCTTGGTATGCCTTACCATGCCTTTGCATCCTTTGCCTTGTTATCCCTTGCCAACCCTTGCCTTGCCATCCCTTGCCTTGCCATGTCTTGCCTTGCCTTCCCTTTGCCTTGCTATCCCTTGCCTTGCTTTTCCATCTTTTGCCTTGCCTTGCCATCCCTTGCCTTGCCATGTCTTGCCTTGCCTTCCCTTTGCCTTGCTATCCCTTGCCTTGCTTTTCCATCTTTTGCCTTGCCTTGCCATCTCATCCGTTGCCTAGCCTTGACTTGTCTTGCCATCCCTGGCCTTGCCTTTCCTTGACTTGCCTTTACTTGCCATCCCTTGCCTTATCTTCCCTTGCCATCTATTGCCTTCCCTTCCCTTCCCTTGCCTTGAATTGCCTTGCCTTGCCATCCCTTGACTTGCCTTCCCTTGCCTTGTCTTGCCATCCCTTGAATTGCCTTACCTTACCTTGCCTTGCCATTCCTTGGCCTTCCCATCCGATGCCATTCAATGCTTTGCCATCTCTTGCCATCCGTTCCCATCTCTTGCCTTGCCATTCTTTTCCATCCTTTGCCTTGCCATCCTTTTCCATCCTTTGCCTTGCCATCTCTTGCCTTGCCTTGCCTTTGCCTTGCCCAACCATACCCAACCATAAGCCTAACCCTAAGCCTAAGCCTAACCCTAAGTCTAGACCCAAACCCTAACCCTAACCCTAACCTTGGCCCAACCCTTACCCAAAACGTAAGTCTA
Organism: Patagioenas fasciata; assembly: GCF_037038585.1. Lineage (NCBI taxonomy): Eukaryota > Metazoa > Chordata > Aves > Columbiformes > Columbidae > Patagioenas > Patagioenas fasciata. The sequence goes on along the minus strand of NC_092559.1, from coordinate 64,253,710 downwards.
ACCCTAACCTTAAACCTAAACATAATGACCCTAGCCCTAATGACCCTAACCCCTAACCCTTTCCCTAACCTTAAACCCTAACCCTAACCCTGATAACCCTAACCCTAAACCTAACCCAAATCCTAATAACACTAACTTTAATAACCTAAACCCTAATCCTAACCCTAACTCTAAACCTAACCCTAATAAACCTAAGTCTAATAAGCCCAACCCTAAGCTGAACCCTAACCCTAAATCCTAACCCTAAGCCTAAACCTATCCCTATCCCTAACCCTAACCCTAACCCTAACCCTAACCATAACCCTAAACCCTAACCCTAAGCGGAAACCTAACCCTAACCATAACACTAACCCTAACCCTTAACCTAACCCAAAACCCTAACCCTAAACCTAACCCTAAACCTAAACCCTAACACTTACCCTAATCCTAACCCTTACGCTAACCATACCCCTAATGACCATAACCCTAATTATCCTAATCCTAAACTTAAACCATGAATGTTACCATTACCCTAATCCTAAACCCTAAACCTAACCCTGAAAACTAAACCTAACCCTAACTGTGACCCTAATCCTAACCCAAAACCTAACCCTTATCCAACCCTAACCCTAAACATAAACCTAACCCTAACCTTCACCCTAACACTAATGACCCTAACCCTAATGAGCCTAACCCCTTACCCTAACCCTAGCACTTACCCTAAACCCCAACACTAACACTAACTCAAACCCTAAACCCTAACCCGAACCCTAATGCTAATGACCCTAACCCTAATAACCCTAAACCTAACCGTAACACTAACCCCAGCCGTAACCCCAACCCTAACACATAACCCTAACCCTAACCACAATGCCAGACCCTAACCGTAACCTTAACGCTAGCCCTAACCCTAACCCTAACCACAATAAACCTAACCCTAACCCTAACCCTAACCCTAACCCTAACCCTAAACCCTAACCCTTACCCTAACCCTAACCGTAACCCTAATGACCATAACCCTAATGACCCTAACCCTCAACTTAAACCATGAATGTTACCGTTACCCTAATCCTAAACCCTAACCCTAACCCTGAAAACTAACCCTAACTCTAACTCTAACCCTAACCCTAATTCTAACCCAAAACCTTGCCCTTACCCAACCCTAAGCCTAAACATAAACCTAACCCTAACCCTAACCTTCACCCTAACACTAATGTCCCTAACCCTAATGAGCCTAATCCCTTACCCTAACCCTAACACTTACCCTGAACCCCAACCCTAACACTAACACTAACTCAAACCCTAAACCCTAACCTGAACCCTAACGCTAATGACCCTAACCCTAATAACCCTAAACCTAACCGTAACACTAACCCTAACCGTAACCCTAACCACAATGCTAAACACTAACCGTAACCTTAACGCTAGCCCTAACCCTAACCACAATAACCCTAACCCTAAAGCTAACTCTAAACCTAAGAATCCTAACCCTAACCCCAACCCCGATAACCCTAACCCTAACCCTAATAAACCTAACTCTAATAACCCTAACCCTAACATTAAACCCTAAATCTAACCATTACCTTAATCCTAAACCCTAACCCTAACAGTAACCCTAACCCTAAACCCTAAACCTAACCCTTACCCAACCCCATCCCTAAACATAACCCTAACCCTAACCTTAACCCTAAAATTAATGACGCTAACCCCAATGACCCTAACACCTTACCCTAACCCTAACCCTGACCCTAAAAGCCAACCCTAACACTAACCCTAACCCAAACACTTAACTCTAACCCTAACCCTAATGACCCTAACCCTAATAACCCTAACCTTAACCCTAACCTAAACACTTAACTCGAACCCTAACCCTGATGACCCTAACCCTAATAACCCTAACCTTAACCCTAACCTAACCGTAACCATCAACCTAACCCTAAATCCTAACTCTAAACCTAACCCTAACCATAACCCTAATCCGAAACCTAAACCTAACCCTTACCCAACCCTAACCCTAAACATAACCCTAACCCTAACCCCAACCCTAATGACCCTAAGCCTAACACACCTAACTCTAATAAACCTAACCCTAACCTTAAACCCTGACCCTAAACCTAATGCTAACACTAACCTTAACCCTAACACTAATGAACCTAACCCTAATGAACCTAACCCCTTACCCTAACCCTAGCCCTTACCCTAAACTCCAACTGTAACACTAACCCTAACCCTAAACCCTAACCCTAACCTTAAACCCTAAATCTAACCATTACCCTAAACCTAATTCTAAGAACCCTAACCCCAACCCCAACCCTAATGACCCTAACCCTAACGACCCTAACTCTAATAAACCTAACTCTAATCCTAACTCTAACCCTAGAGTCTAACCGTATACCCTAAGCCTAACCCTAAGCCTAACCCTAACGCTAACCCTAATAATCCTACCTCTAACCCTAACCCTAGCCATGATGCTAAACCCTAACCGTAACGTTAACGCTAGCCCTAATCCTAACCACCATAACTCTAACCCTAACTCTTACCCTAAACCTAATACCCGTAACCCTAACCCCAACCCTAAAGACCCTAACCCTAACAACCCTAACACTAATAATCCTCACCCTAACCCTAACCTTAAACCCTAACCCTAAACCTAACCCTAACCTTAGGGCCTAACCGTATTCCTAAACCTAATCCTAACCCTAAACCTAAACCTAACCCTAAACCCTAACCCTAAACATAACCCTAACCCTAACCGTAACCCTAATCCTAACCCTAATCCGAACCCTTACCCAATCCTAACCCTAAACATAACCCTAACCCTAATGACCCTAACCCCTTCCACTAACCATAACCTAATAACTCTAACCGTAACCCCAACCCTAATGAACCTAACCCTAATCTTAAACCCTAAATCTAACCATTACCCTAAACCTAAAACCTAACCCTAACCCTAACTGTAACCCTAACCCCTAAATCGAATCCTAACCCTAACCTTAAACCCTAAATATAACCATTACCCTAAACCTAAAACCTAACCCTAACCCTAACTGTAACCCTAACCCCTAAATCGAACCCTAACCCTAACCTTAACCCTAACATTAATGACCCTAACCATAATGACCTTAACCCCTTACCCTAACCCTAAACCTTACCCTAAACGCCAACCCTAACACTAGCACTAACCCAAACCCTAAGCCCTAACCCTAATGACCCTAACCCTAATAACCCTAAACCTAACCGTAACACAAACCATAACCATAACCCCAACCCTAATGACCCTAACCCTAACCCTAATAAACCTAACTCTAATAAAACTAACCCTAACCTTAAACGCTAACCCTAACCTTAACCCTAACAGTAACGACCCTAATCCTAATGACCCCAACCCCTTACCCTAACCTTAGCACTTACCCTAAACCCCAACCATAACACTAACCCTAAACCCTAACCCTAGAGCCTAACACTAACCCTAACCCTTATCCTAAACCTAATCCTAACCCTAAACCCAACCCTAACTCTAACCCTAGAGACTAACCATAGACCCTAAGCCTAACCCTAATCCTAACCCTAAACCTAAAACCTAACTCTAACCCTAAACCTAACACTAACCCTAAAACCTAACCCTAACACTAATCCTCACCCTAACACTAAACCTTACCCTAACCCTAACCCTAAACCGAGGCCCTAACCCTAATCCTAAATCTAATTCTAATCCTAACTGTAACCCTAGAGTCTAACCATAGACCCTAAACCTAACACTAAGTCTAACTCTAACACTAACCCTAATAACCCTAACTCTAACCCTAACCCTAACCATAATGCTAAACCCTAACCGTAACCTTAATGCTAGCCCTAACCCTAACCAAAATAACCCTAACCGTAATAACCCTAATTCTAATAACCCTAACCCTAATCCTAACCTTAAACCCTAACCCTTAACCTAACCCTAACCCTAATCCTAACCTTAAACCCTAACCCTTAACCTAACCCTAACCCTAACCCTAACCCTAACCCTAACCCTAACCCTAACCCTAACCCCTAACCTTAACCCTAACCTAACCCTAACCATAAACCTAACCCTAAATCCTAACTCTAAACCTAACCCTAACCCTAACCGTAACCCTAATCCTAAACCTAAACCTAACCCTTACCCAACCCAAACCCTAAACATTACCTTAACCCTAACCCCAACACTAGTGACCCTTACCCTAACAAACCTAACTCTAATAAACCTAACCCTAACCTTAAACCCTAACCCTAATGCGAACACTAACCTTAACCCTGACACTAACGACCGTAACCCTAATGATACTAACACTAATGACCCTAACCCTAATGGCCCTAACCCTAACCTTAAACCCTAAATCTAACCATAACCCTAACCCTAAGAACCCTAAAACTATCCCCAACCCTAATAACCCTAACCCTAACAAGCCTTACTCTAATAACCCTCACCCTAACCTTAAACCCTAACGCTAAACCTTAACTGTAACCTTAACGCTAGCCCTAACCACAATAACCCTAACCCTAACCCTAATAACCCTAATCCTAACCCCAGCCGTAATGATCCTAACCCTAACCACCCTAACTCTAATAAACCTAACCCTAACCCTAACCTTTAACCCTAACCCTAACCTTAAACCCTATCCCTAACCCTAAACCCTAAGCCTAAACCTAACCCTAACCTAACCCTAACCCTAGAGCCTAACCCTAACCCTAATCCTAAACCTAACCCTAACCCTAAACCTAACCCTAACCTTAGGGTCTAACCGTATTCCTAAACATAATCCTAACGCTAAACCCTAAACGTAACCCTAAACCCTTAAACTAACCCTAACCCTAAAACTAAACCTAACTCTAAACATAAACCCAATCGTAACACTAACCATAAACCCTAACCCTAAACCTAACCCTAACCTAACCCTAACACTAGAGCCTAACCCTAACCCTAATCCTAAACCTAACCTTAGGGCCTAACCATATTCCTAAAGATAATCCTAACCCTAAACCCTAAATCTAACCTTAAACCCTAAAACTAACCCTAACCCTAAAACTAAACCTAACCCTAACCCTTACCATAACCCTAACCCTAATGACCCTAACCCTAACCTTAAACCTTAAATCTAACCATTAACCTAAGCCTAAACCCTAACCCTAAAACCTAACCCTAACCCTAACCGTAACACTAACCCCTAAATCTAACCCTAACCCTAATCCTAACCCTAAACTTTACCCTAACATTAATGACCCTAACCATAATGGCTTTAACCCCTTACCCTAACCCTAAGCCTTACACTAAATCCCAACCCTAACACTAACACTAACCCAAACCCTAAACCCTAACGGTAATGACCCTAACCCAAATAACCCTAAACCTAACCGTAACACTAACCGTAACCCCAACCCCAATGACCCTAACCCTAACCCTAATAAACTTAACTCTAATAAACCTAACCCTAACTTTAGACCCTAACCCTATTCCTAACGCTAACCCTAACCTTAACCCTAAAACTAATGTCCCTAACCCTAATGACCCTAAACCCTTACCCTAACCTTAGCCCTTACCCTAAACCCCAACCGTAACACTAACCCTAAACCCTAACCCTAACCCTAGAGCCTAACCCTAACCCAAAACCCTAACACTAATCCTCACCCTAACACTAACCCTTACCCTAACCCTAAACCTAATCCTAACCCTAAACCCTAACACATCCTCACCCTAACACTAACCCTTACCCTAACCCTAAACCCTAACCCTTGCCCTAAACTTAACCCTAACTCTAACCCTGGAGTCTAACCATAGACCCTAAACCTAACCCTAATCCTAACCCTAAACCTAAACCTAACGCTAACCCTAATAACCCTAACTCTAACCCTAACCCTAGCCATAATGCTAAATGCTAACTGTAACCTTAACGCTAGCCCTAACCCTAACCACAATAACCCTAAACCTAACAACCCTAACTCTAATAACCCTAACCCTAATCCTAACCTTAAACCCTAACCCTAAACCTAACCCTAATACTAACCCTAACGCCTAACCCTAAACCCTAACCTTTACCCTAACCTATCCCTAACCATAAACCTAACCCTACATCCTAACCCTAACCCTAACTGTAATCCTAATCCTAACCATAAATCTATCCGTTACACAACCCTAACCCTAAACCCTAAACCCTAACCCTAGCCCTAACCCTAACCCTAAACCCTAAACCCTAACCCTAACCCTAACTCTAATCCTAACCCTAACCTTAAACCCTAACCCTAACCCTAATCCTAACCCTAAAACTAACCCTTACCCAAACCTAACCCTAAACATAACCCTAACCCTAACCTTGACCCTAACACTAATGATCCAAACCCCTGTGGGGGACTACGGTGGATCCGTGGATTCCCTGAGGGAGGACATGGGAACAGAAATTAGCCTTGAAGATATGAAGGCCTACCCATGAGAAAGATGGGAGTAAAGGAGTATCCGGAGATATTAAGGATGTACCCGTAAGAGAGAAGGGAGTAGAAGAGTAACACTGATGATAGCAAAATTAGCCAATGAGATGTTACTGCTGTAACTTGTAACCAATAGTGAAGAGACACATGAATTGGTAAAACTGTATAAAAATGCACTTGTGGCAATAAATGGCATCTACTACTTTCATCCTGGAAGAACTTGGTCCATGTCGTTTGTCCGTCTCAACCACGACAAACCCCTTATCCTAACCCTACACCAAATAACTGTAACCCTAACCCCAACCCTAATGACCGTAACTCTAACCCTAACCCTAATAACCCTAACTGTAATAACCCTAACCGTAACCTTAAACCCTAAATCTAACCATTACCCTAACCCTAACTCTAACCATAATGCTAAATCCTATCCATAACCTTAACGCTAGCCATAACCCTAACCCTAACCGTAACCACAATAAACCTAAACGTAACCCGAAGCCTAAACCTAAGAACCCTACCCCTAACCCCAACCCTGCTAACCCTAACCCCAACCCTACTAACCCTAACCCTAATAACCCTTACCCTAACCCTAACGCTAACTGTAACCCTAACCGTAACCCTGACGACCCTAACCCTAAACCTAATAACCCTAACCCTAACCCCAACCCTAATGACCCTAACCCTAATAACCCTAACTCTAATAAACCTAACCCTAATCCTAATCTTAAACCCTAGCCCTAACCCTAACCCTAACCCTAATGACCCTAACCCTAGGCCCTAAACCTAAGCATAATCCTAACCCTAAACCCTAACCCTAAACTCTAATGCTTAAGCTAACCCTAACCCAGAGCCTAACCCTGGACCCTAACTGTAAACCTAACCGTAGGCCCTAACCCTAACCTAACCCTAGGCACTAAACCTTAACCCCGAACCAAAACCTAATCCTAACCCTGTACCAAACCCTAACCCTGACCCTGACCCTAATGACCCTAACCTTAATGACCTTAACCCCTATGCTAACCATAACACCGTAAACCCCAACCCTAACACTAACCCTAACCCTAACCCTAAACCCTAATAACCCTAAAACTAACCGTAACCCTAATCGTAACAGTAACCCTAACCCTAACACCTAACACTAATCCTAACCCTAATGACCCTAAGCAGAACCCTAATGACCCTAACCCTAATCACAACCACCCTAATGACCCTAACCCTAAACCTAACACTAACACTAAATCCTAAGCCTAACCGTAACCATTACCCTAAAACTAACACTAACCCTAACCCTATACACTAAATATAACGCTAATCCTAACCCCTACCATAACCCTAGACCCTAAGCCTAACACTAATTCTAACTCAGACTGTAACCCTTGCCCAACCCTAACAAAAAACCTAACTCTAACCCTAACCTTAACCCTAACCGTAACGACCCCAGCCCTAATGACTCTAACCCCTAACCATAAACCTAGGGTCTAACCCTAACCCTTAACCTAACCCTAATGACCATAACCCTAACGGCACTTACCCTAAACCTAAACTCAAACCCTAACCTTAATCTCTATCCCTAACCCTAAACTCTATCCCTAACTCTAAACCCTAACCCTGATCCTAAACCCTAACCCTAAATGTAAGCCGAACCCTAACCCAAACCCTAAACCCTAACCATAACCCTAAACCCTAACCTTAAACCTAACCCTAACCCTGATACCCCTACCCCTAACCCTAATAATCCTAACTATAATAATCCGAACCACAATAACCCTAACCATAACCCTAACACTAAACCTAATAACCCTAACCCTAATCTTAAACCCTAAGCCTAACACTAACCCTAACCCTAATAACCCTAACTCTAATAACACTGACCCTAACCTTAAACCCCAACCCTAACCCTAACACTAATCCTAACCCTAACTCTAGACCCTAACCCAAACCATAAACCTAACCCTATCCCTAACCCTAGAGCCTAACCTTAAAACTAACCCTAACCATAGGCCCTAATCCTAACCCAAATCCTAAACACAATTCTAACCCTATCCGTAATGACCGTTACCCTAATGACCCTAATCCAAACCCTGAACATAACCCTAACCCTAAACCCTAAACCCTAACCCTAACCCTAAAACCTAAACCTAACCCTAACTGTAACCCTAACCCTAAACGAAAAACTAACCCTTACCCTAACCCGAAACCCTAACCCAAAACCCTAACCCTGACTGTTAACCCGATTAAATCACCTGGGAAGATCCACTCGGAGGGCAGGTTCATAAAATGCAGCTTCTTGGAATGAGGAATACTGCCGTTCTGGAAGATTTCTTACCAACTGAAATCAGAACTACACACTGTACGTTAAGAAAAAAAAAATTCATTATTGAAACAATAACTCATCCAAACCACACCAGGACTCACTGCCACTAGTTACGAGGCTGAAATGCTTCTTGGGAACACCTGACAAATGCGCAGAAGCAAAACCGATTTGCCCAGGTGCCTGTATCTCAGTCAGCTTTTTGAGTACTATTCTAAGATATTTTAAAAACCTATTGACTGAAAAAAGAACGAAGCATTTGTCATTGAAGCAGGCTGTTTCTTCTGGACATCTGAACTCCTACAAACATCTCCTTTCCTCTTTTAGTACAAAATCATTTCCACTGTATCATTCAACAGTAAGCCCACAGAAACAGAAGATTATGCTTTCAGGAAGAGAAAATAAACAGAGGGAGGTAAGCTCCGCACAGGTGTACCATGCTCCAGAACAGACATTACTTATAGTACTTTTGTAAAATATTTCATATTAAAAATATAGAAGGAGAGTCGGTGCATTCTTAATGTTAACTTTAAAGTCCATTCTACAAGTACCTTAGGAAAAATGCAAACACACGTCTTAGCCGTACCTTGTATGGGCAGACCACTCCAGATTCTTTCTGTCTGTCTTGTACTTCTGTAGCAGAAGACGGGGCAACCGCAGTGAGACGGTGGCAGCGGACATCCAGCTGAAAGAGGAAAAAACCCTTCAGAACAAAGCTGGATAGGAATCTGACACTTCCTTTTTTCTTGCGAAGGCTACAACTGAGTGGAGGAAAAAGTGTTTCGCACCATCTTTAGTACAGTTGTTGATACGGGCCACTGGAGCGTTTGCGGTTTTTAGACAACCAGGCCTTTTTTTCTGACCCATTGGCAGCCTGAGTTCCCTAGAACGCACTTTCCCAGATACACGCAGAACACAAACACAGATATCACCTAAGTATAGCCAAGATTTCCTTCCTCGCCCTGAATGTTGTTATTGAAGAGTCCAGCAGCCCATCTGTCCTTGTGAACTGCCCCACTGGAAAAAAAAAAAAATAACCTTTTCAGGCCGTTTCTTCAAATGGTAAAGATACTTTAAAATTGCAGTTATCTTTTCCAACCAAAGTGATTTTGTGATTCCTTTGAAAAGAGGGTAAGGAGCACATCAGCTTGCCAGAGAAAGATAGGGACAGGGAGCAAGACAAGGTGACACAGAGAGAAAGGTAAAAGGGCCAGGGAGGCAGGGCAAAGGGAAGGAAATGTTAATGAAATATAACAAGGGAAAGTGTAGAGTCTTACATCTGGGTAGGAACAACACCAGGTTCCAGTATAAGTTGGGGAATGACCTATTAGAGAGCAGTGTAAGAGAAAGGGACCTGGGGGTCCTGGTGGACAGCAGGATGACCACGAGCCAGCACTGGGCCCTTGTGGTCAGGAAGGCCAATGGCATCCTGGGGTGTATTACAAGGGGGGTGGTTAGTAGGTCCAGAGAGGTTCTCCTTCCCCTCTACTCTGCCCTGGTGAGACCCCATCTGGAATATTGTGTCCAGTTCTGGGCCCCTCAGTTCAAGAAGGACAGGGAACTGCTGGAGAGAGTCCAGCATAGGGCAACAAAGACGATTAAGGGAGTGGAGCATCTCCCTTATGAGGAAAGGCTGAGGGAGCTGGGGCTCTGGAGCTTGGAGAAGAGGAGACTGAAGGGTGACCTCATTAATGTTTACAGATACATAAAGGGTGAGTGTCACGAGGATGGAGCCAGGCTCTTCTCGGTGACAGCCAATGACAGGACAAGGGCTAATGGGTAAAAACTGGAACACAACAGGTTCCACTTAAATTTGAGAAGAAACTTCTTCTCAGTGAGGGTGACAGAGCCTGGAACAGGTTGCCCAGGGAGGTTGTGGAGTCTCCTACTCTGGAGGCATTCAAGACCTGCCTGGACGCCTTCCTGCGTAACCTCATCTGGGTGTTCCTGCTCTGGCGGGGGGATTGGACTGGATGATCTTTCAAGGTCCCTTCCATTCTGTGATTCTGTGAAGGAGAGGCCAAAATCAGAGACAAGGAGCAGGAAACAGAGACGGTGGGGAAAAATCCTAGAATGGGCAGCGGGGGAGACAGACAAAGGAGAAGCGGGCGCCGGGCCGCGGGACACAAACAGGAAGGAGGAGACGCCGTGACAGGGAGCAGGGCAGAACGTCAGAGAAACAAAAACAAAGAGGGAACAGGACAGAGAAACGAGGAGAAAGACAAGGAGAAGGGCAGAGAAACAGAAACGGGGGTGGGTAGGGAGAAGGATGGAGAGATGGAGTGAGGATGGAGATGGAGGAAGAAACCTGGGATAGCCAACAGGACAGGGAAGAATATGACTGTGGGTAGGGAGCAGGACATAGGGATACAGTGAGAAACAATGGGACAGGGAGCAGCATTAAAGGTCAGAAAGAATAAGAAACGAACAGGAAGGAGGAATGGAACGCTGAGATGCTGAACAAAAAATGCCAGCAACAGTGAGCGAGACGAATAGAGAGAGAAGAACAAGGAAGGAAGGAGAGAGATAGGAAGGTGGGGAGATAAGAGCTGCACGTACAGGCACAGGGAAGAAAGGAACAGCAGGGAACAGGCCAGAGAAACTGTGGGGAAAAAAAGAGATTGACGCAGATCAAGACAAAGAGATGGAAAAGGGAAAAACAGCTATAGAAGATGGAGCAGGACACAAAAATAAAGAGAAAAGGAGAGGTATAGGGAACCAAAATTAAAACAAACAAACAAACAAACAAAAAAAACCCACCACCAAGCAAACACAGCAGTGTGGGAAAGAGAGAGGGGCAGGGAGGCACTGGGACGTGCAAGTGGGGGACAAGGCCCTGAGGTCCAGGGACTCACAGCAGCTCTCGCTCTCGGTTGCTGCCAGGAGGCTTCTAACAGCTCAGACGCTCCTGTCTCCTTCTCTCCTCCCTTCCTCTTCCATAACTCCGGGCGCTCGGCCGTCCTCAGCCTAGGAGAACACAATGGGGTGTCAGGGCTCCTACGAGACGAGGCTTCGGGGACACGGAGTCTCGCTGGCTCGCTCGCCACGCAGCCGTCCAGCTTCAGGATATGCGCATAGACCCTGCCGCACACGTTGGCGGCCTGGCCCGCTGCACGCCACGCAGAGGGACCCTTCGTCACCTGGAGAGAGGGGCTCTCTCTCTTGCCTGCCACAGGAAGCAGACATCAGGTCGACGGCCCTGAATTTCTTCCTTTTTACCTCTCCCCAACCTCTCCGGCTCCAGCCGCGGCAGCACCCGTCCATGGGCGGGACGTGCTCCCCTGTCCCTTTTCGCACCACACTGTGAGATGAGCCTTGCCAGCCCAAGGTGGGTGCAGCCAACGGCATCCCCTGGGTGGGAGTGAACGGCTACATCCTCAGTGTGGCCTCTGGGAGAGGGAAAGAAGAAGCAGCAGCCATTAACACCATAGCTCACCCCTGCCTGAGCCTGCTCCTTCTGCAGGGGCCACCAGAGAGGTGCCGAGGGCCGGCTTGCCGCCTTCACGATGGGGCTCGGGAGCAGTCCAGGAACACGGGACGGGTTCGCAGGAGCTGACGGAGCTGGGGGAGGCTGCACAAGGCAAAGGGGCCATGGGAGGAGGCTCAGGGGGAGGTCTGGTGAGCTGGGGAAACACCTGCTCCTCTTCCGGCTCCAGGCACCTCCACGGGGGCTGCCCTGAGCCGCCTACCTCCAGACCCCCCGGAGCCAGCCGTAGCGAGCGCTCTGCAGCCTCCCGTCCCATCCCATCCATCCCCCGGTGCCCCTCGAGACCCCACGGACACACAGGATGCAGCTACTGGCACTGGAAGAAGCTGGTGCGCTCCGATTGACTGCTTTCCACCCCACCGTGCCGTCCCATTGGTTGCTCCATCCCCATGAACCCTCCTCGGGACACACCGGAGTGAGGACCGCGCAATTCAGGCATATTTTCCCCAAAAACACAGCTGCCGGACCCGACTCTCCGGGGCGGTTCTCTGAGATGGAGCGGAGTGGACCAGGCCGGGTCGGGCACTCACCGGGGCCTCGCAGAAATGGTGGCGCAGCGGGACAAGTCTAGGTTCCAACAGTGCACGCACGCAGCCACTGAGAACGCCCCGTGCTCCTCGCGGCGACCACCTTTGCGCATGCGCATTGGGAAGCCCTCAAGACACCCCTTCCCCGCGGCGCGGCCCGCCCCTTCTCTTCCCTCCCCACAATCTGATTGGCCAGCCATGCACGTCAATTTTCATTCTCTCCGCCTATCATCGCCCCTCAAGCTTTCTTGCGCACAAGTACCAATTAAAAATACATTAGCAGTGAGTTCCTTCAAATATTCACTGTGAAGGTAGTTTCTGGCACGATTGTATTAGTGTTCTTACTATTTTACAGGAGAAACATAGGGCACAGCTGATTTTGCCCACGTGCAGCGCAATGATCACACGAGTGTGGTGAACCGGGTAAAAGGCCCTAGAAAAGGAAAATCAGGCTCCGTGTGCAGAGCCAAAACAGAAATCCTTTTCAAACTATTTAATTTTTAAAAGCTACAATGGGTATAAAGCAGAAAAAAGAGCAGTGAATATGTATAATGACACAATTAGATGGTTTTTCAGTTTCATGATGTGCTCTTTTACTAAAAAGTGTCTGCTGGAGTGGCTGTCCACAAACAGACAGGTTCCTGGTGTTGTGCCCATGGTGATTTATCCACTGTGGCCGTGGGTGTCAGGCCTTGATACAATATACACAAAACCTTGGGAGGGAGGTAATCACAGTAAAATGCTTAAAGATAATGAGGTAGCAGATTTGATTTAATCTTTATTTTAAAATACACATGGCTGCTGTCTTTTTTCCAGTTTAGCTAGGATGGGCTTCAATATCTCTATTAATTCTAATTACAATACATGACAAAAATTGGGGGGGAAAGCTTTATTTTTACAATGGCAAATACAGTCTAAATTGTAATTTGGGAAACAGATAAAGGGGTGTAGCAAATGAGGCACAGACTCTCTTTAAGATGTAGAGAGACATTTAATATAAACTCAGGTTTGCATTTGAAACATCGGGTACCTCTGTCCTTGATGTACCGATCCTGTATCAATCCCTCTGTCCCTGATGGTTCATGTCCCATACAGTCTTTGCTGCTTGTGTTATTCCACCAGCGCTTGTTCTCACACTGTGACTCTTGCAGTTTCTCACAGGCCTGATGTCACAATACTGCCACATCTCCCCCTTCTTTGTTTAACAATTGCACAGCCATAGCAGCATGTAACTGCACAGCCATTGCACCATCGAAGCTTTTTTCAATCATTCATTGTACACAAGATAAGATACATGGTATACAAATCAATAAGTACAAGACTCCACATATAAACATTCTAAGCAGTGGGTTAAAGAAGGGCTGTGTTTCGCAATTTTTGTGGCACCCATAACTGTTACAGAATCACTACTTAATATTCCCTGCATAGTGTTTGTTTAATACAGAATAATGAGCTGCTAGTCAACTTAGAATTCTATTTCTCTGTTCTCCAAGTCGGGATCTATATTAATATATTTTTGAGCTGTCTTTTTAAGACGGTGTAAAGACTCAGTGTTTAATCTCAAAAGGTTTTGGCATATTTACAGCTTTAGGCACAGTGTGTCTAATCCCCTATAAAATGCACTGTCGATACCAATTCAGCCTGTCCCCCGATATAAGGCTATTAGGATGCCACCCTGGATTGACGGAGGGACAATTTTGATCTAATGTTCTCTGTGTGTTCTACACCAATATCTGTTCTTCAACAAACCTTTTACTGGTTTCAATTTCTTTCCCTGATTATCCTTTTTCAAAACAAATGCATCCAAAGGGGATAAATGCAATGCATATGTAACATTATGTATTGTGTAATATGCCTTATGTAATAGACAATCTATGATTTAAAATATATATCTTCTTATATATTGCATGCAATGCATTACTATACTACACATCTGCAAAGACACAAATGAAGACCCAGGGCCCTGGTTTCACCACACATCTTCTGTAGGCAGCATGCAAACCAAACCAAACAATAAAAGTGCCTTAGCTCATTGATGGGGTTTTACCCACGTCCTGAGTTGGTCCGAGGATCTGTGGTCCCTTCCAGGAATTCCCCGGTGCCGGCATAGGGTCCCAGAGATCCTGGGATCCACGGGAGGTCAGGCAGATTATCCCATCCTCGTCACCAGAAAATGATACCGAAAAGTCGGTAGACTCTTTAACACTGTTTTGAAAGTGTTAAAAAGCAGGTACTTTTATTACAGCGCACTGGGCACTCGAGGGATCGCTCCTCTAATTGTGCATGCATTCCGCTTTCCTCTGTTTTTACATATCGTGGAACTCCTAAAACAGCAAAACATGTCAACCAGTGTTTACAGATGTCACATGTTCTTTCACCAGTGTGTGCAGTAGCAACGAGAAATCTGGAATGAGCGTCTACAGAAACATGTACGTATTTACCCAATTCAGAACAATGCGTTACATCAGTTGGCCGTATTTCATTGGCAGTAATCCCTCCTGGATTAACACCCTCTTTGGATGGCACGGATGTCAACTGCTGACAATCAGGTCAGGACATAAGAACGCTCCTGGCCTGATCCACTGTAATTTGAAATTGTCGTTTTAACGACTTTGCATTCTGGTGAAAGAATTTATGTGATAATTTAGCTTGCTCCAAGGCTTTAGGCACAGTAAGCGGCACAGCTCGTGCATCGGCCCTCCTATTGCCTTCCGCAAGTGGTCCTGGAAGGGCCACTGTGAGAGCGGGTGTACATTGCATAATAACCATGACGTCTATGATTTATTAGAAACCACAGCATTCTCAATTCAGCCATCAAAAGAGGATTATCCTCTTCCTTAAGAAAAGAAGCTTCCAGGCGGTTAAGTATGCCAACTGTGTAATATGAGTCAGTTACAACATTCAAAGGTTCGTTACAGAACACCTCAAAAGCGATCCTAACAGTTGTTAGCTCAAGAACTTGTTTGACCCTTGGTCTCTTTTTTCTACCTTGTGTTTGCAACACTGGGTATCTGAGTTTAGCCATGTAATTACAACTTTACGTGAGCAACCAGAGGCATCAGTAAATTCAGTCTTGTTGCTTACTGGTCGTTGCTGACAGCAGCATTTGCTGTACAATGGTAAGTTACCAATTTCAGCCCACAGTTTATGCTGAGGGTAATAAACTGATATGTTCCCTGCATATGTTGCCAATGCAGTCTGGAAATTCACATCTTCAGTTAATAACCGTTGCAAATTCTCTTTTGTTGGGCGAATCCCACAAACCATCATTTGCCAAAAGTGTTCACTGTAGAGTGTATGCAGGGGCTTTGTTATCAGCCAACCCTTTCTCTGCTACTGCATCCGTGGTTAGTGCATTTTTGCCTGATATATCTACAAGATCCCCCTCCTTCCCTGGCAAGGGAGGAGCAGAAGGTTCACAGTTAGTTGTGACCTGTGCAGCTGCTTCCTTCTGAGCCGCTTTTAAAGTAGTCATAATTTTTCCCCAAGTAGATCAATGTTCACAAGCAGCTTTATCTGCAGTCGTGTTGCCTGTTCATATAATTCTTGTTCAACTTTGTGCCATGCCTCTAACTGCAATGTACCGTTTGTAGGAAAGTCTGGCATGTGATTAGCAATCCATTCTTACAAAGTCACTAATCGGACTACTGGTACATCGTGACTTTGCTTTCTTAATAAACACTGAAGAACATCTAGGGTTTGTTTGCTTCAAGGGAAAACTTCCCTCCCATGGTTCCTGGTTCCCGGTCCCGTTTCCTGGTTCGATTTGGCTTCGCTATCAGAACAGCTGCTGCCTTCACAGCCGCACTGGAAGTCCCTGTTGTAACATCGGGAGAAGCGGGGATGGCGGGGGCGGCACGCGGTGGCTCATTCGGCGGCAGCGGCAGCGATTGAGGAGGGAGGGAGGGAGAGCCGGGGCTGGGTAGAAAAGCGGCGGCTCCTGCGGTTCCTCAGGCAGCAACAGCAGCAGCAATCGGGGGGGACGTGGGGGGGCGGAAAAGCGGCGACTCCTCAGGCAGCGACAGCAGCAGCGATCGGGGGGGACGTGGAGGGACAGAAAAGAGGCAGCTCCTCAGGCAGCGACAGCAGCAGTGATCGGGGGGGACGTGGAGGGGCGGAAAAGCGGCGGCTCCTCAGGCAGCGACAGCAGCAGCAATCGGGGGGGACGTGGGAGCGGAAAAGCTGTGGCTCCTCCGGCCGCGGCCAGGACGTGGCTTAATCGGCACCAGGGGCGCGAGACCGCGCACTGTGGGGCTGCGGGGCGGGTGTGGGGCCGGGGGTCTCCGGGGGTCCGGCAGTGTTGGGGTTAGGGTTCAGGGTTAGTATTAGTTTTAGGGTGAGGGTTACGGTTAGGCTTAGGGTTTAGGGTTAGGGTCATTAGGGCCGTTGTGATTAGGGTTACGGATAGGTTGAGGATTAGGGGTATTGTTAGGGTTATGTTTAGGATTAGGTTTGGGTAAGGTTTAGGTTAACTGTTAGAATTAGGGTTAGGGTTGCAGTCAGTGTTACAGTTAGGTTTAGGATTTTGGGTTACGGTTAGGACTTAGGGTTAGGGTAAAGGTTAGATATAGGTTTAGGGTTATGGTTAGGGTTAGGGTTTAGGGTTAGGGTTAGGGTTTAGCGTTACGTTAAGGGTTAGGGTTAGGGATTACTGTTAGGGTTAGGGTAAGGGTTGGGGTTTAGGGTAAGGGTTAGGGTTTGGGTAAGGTGTTAGGGTCATTAGTGTTAGGGTCATTAGTGTTAGGGTTAAAGTTAGGGCTAGGGTTAGGGTTATGTTTAGGGTTAGGTTTGGGTAAGGGTTAGGTTTAGGGTTAGGGTTAGGGTTACTGTTATGGTTAGAGTTAGGGTTAGGTTTAGGGTTCTTAGGGTTAACAGTCTGGGGTAGGGTTTTGGGTTAGGGTTAGGATTGAGGGTTAGGGTATTGGTTAGATATAGATTTATGGTTAGATTTAGGGTTAGGGATAGGGTTACGGTTAGGGGTAGGGTTAGGGGTACAGTTAGGGTTAGGGTTAAGGTTAGGGTTAAGGTTAGGTTTAGGGTTAGGGTTAGGGTTTAGGGTTAGGGTTATGTTTAGGTTTAGGGTTAGGGTTAGGGTTAGGGTTTCGGGTTAGATTTATGTTTAGGTTTAGGGTTAGGGTTAGGATTAATGTTTAGGGTTAGGGTTAGTGTTAGGTTTAGGGTTATGATTAGAGTTTAGGTTTAGGGTTAGGGTCATTAGGGTTATGGTCATTAGGGTTTAGTGTTAGGCTCTAGGGTTAGGGTTAGGTTTAGGGTTAGATTTACGGTTAGGTTTAGAGTTAGGGTTAGGTTTAAGGTTAGGTTCTAGGGTCAGGGTCAGGCTTAGGGTTGGGGTCAGGGTCAGGCTTAGGGTTAGTGTCAGTGTTAGGGTTAAGGTTAGTATTAGGTTTGGGTAAGGGTTAGGGTTAGGGTTAGGATGAGGTTTAGGGTTAGGTTATAGTGTTAGGGGTACTATTAGGGTTAGTGTTAGGGTTAGGGTTTCTGATTAGAGTTACTTTTAGTGTTAGGATTAGGGTTATGGTTAAGGTTAGGCTTAGGGTTAGGGTTAGGGGAATAAGAGTAATGGTTAGGGTTTAGGGTAAGGGGTTTCGGTCATTAGAGTTAGGGTTAGTAGGGTTAGGGTTAGGGTTAGGGTAAGGGTTAGGGTTAGGGTTAGGATTAGGGCATAGGGTTAGGCTTAAGGTTAGGGTTTAGGGTTAGGCTCTACGGTTATGCTTAGGTTTAGGGGTAGAATTAGGTTTAGGGTTAGGGTTAGGGTTACAGTCAGGGTTATGGTTTAGGGTTAGGTTTAGGGTTTAGGGTTAGGTTTAGGGTTAGTGTTAAGTTTAGGGTTAGCAATTAGGGTTAGGTTAGGGTTTAGGGTTAGTGTTAAGTTTAGGGTTATGGTAGGGGTTTGGGTTAGGTTCACGGTTAGGGTTAGAGTCAAGGGCAGGGTCAGGGAGAGGGTCAGCGTTAGGTTTAGGGTCAGGGTCAGTCTTAGGGTTAGGGTCAGGGTTGGGGTTAGGCTTAGGTTAGGGTTTGGGTTAGAGTCATTAGGTTAAGGCTTATGGTCATCAGGCTTAGGGTTAGGGTTAGGCTTAGGGTTAGGGGTTAGGGTTATGATTAGTATTAGGGTTACCGTTAGGGCTAGGGTTGTTAGGGTTAGGGTCATTAGGGTTAGGGTCGCTAGGGTTAGGGTTAGGTTTTAGGGTTGAGGTTAGGTTTAGGGTTAGGGCTTAGTGTTAGGGTCAATAGCGGCTTCGTCATTAGTGTTAGGGTTAGGGTTAGGGTTATGATTAGTGTTAGTGTTATGGTTAGGACTAGCGTTTTAGGGTTAGGGTTGGGGTCATTAGGGTTAGGGTCATTAGGGTTAGGGTTAGGGATAGGTTTAGGGTTAGGGTAAGGGTTATTGTTAGGGTTAGGGTTAGGATCAGGTTTTAGGGTTAGGGTTAGTTTTAGGGTTAGCGTTAGGGTTAGGGTCAAGGACAGGGTCAGTGTTAAGGTTACAGTTAGGGTTAGACATAGGGTATAGTGTTAGAGTTATGTTTAGGGTTAGGTTTAGGGTTTTGGGTTAGGGTTAGGTTAAGGGGTTAGGGTTAGGGTTAGGGTTAGAGTTAAGGTTAGGGTTAGAGTTAAGGTTAGGGTTAGGGTTAGGGTTAGGTTTAGGGTTTAGGCTTACTTTAGGGTTAGCGTTAGGGTTAGGTTTAGGGTTTAGACTTATTTTAGGGTTAGGGTTAGGGTGAGGATTAGGGTTAGGGTAAGGTTTAGGATTAGGGTTAGGGGCCTGGGGTTAGGGTTTGGGGTTAGGGTTTATGGTTAGCGTTAGGGTTAGGTTTAAGGTTAGCGTTTAGGGTTTGGTTTAGGGTTAGGGTTAGGTTTAGGGTTAGGGTTGCGGGTTAAAATTAGGATTAGGTTTAGGATTATTTTAGGTGTTAGGGCCTAGGGTTAGCATTAAGGTTAGGGTTTAGGGTTAATCTCCAGGTTTAGGTTTAGGGTTAGGTTTAAGGTTAAGGTTAGGGTTTAACGTTAGAATTAGGGTTAGGGTTAGGGCCTAGGTTTAGGGTTAACGTTAGGGTTTAGGGTTAGGCTCTAGGGTTACGGTTAGGTTTAGGGGCAGAATTAGGTTTAGGGTTAGGGTTATGGTTTAGCGTTAGGTTTATGATTGAGGGGTAGGGTTAGGGTAAGGGTAATGGTTAGGCTTACTTTAGGGTTAGGGTTAGAGTTAAGGTTAGTGTTAGGGTTAGGGTTAGGTTTAGGGTTTAGGGTTAGTGTTAAGTTTAGGGTTAGGGTTAGGTTCACGGTTAGGTTTAGGGTCAAGGGCAGGGTCAGGGAAAGGGTCAGGGTTAGGTTTAGGGTCAGAGTCAGGCTTAGGGTTAGGCTTAGGTTAGGGATAGCGTCATTAGGTTAAGGCTTACGGTCGTTAGGGTAAGGTTAGGCTTAGGGTTAGTGTTATGATTAGTGTTAGGGTTACGGTTAGGGCTAGGGTTGTTAGGGTTAGGGTTAGGGTCATTAGGGTTAGGGTTAGGGTTTAGGTTTGAGGTTAGGGTTACAGTTAGGGTTTAGGGTTAGGGTCATTAGAGGGTTGGTCATTACGGTTAGGGTTAGCTTAGCATAAGGGTTAGTGTTAGGGTTAGGATTAGGGTTAGGGTTAGGGTCATTAAGGGGCTGGACATTAGGATTAGGGTTAGGCTTAGGGTAAGGGTTACTGTTAGGGTTAGTCTTAAGGTTAGGGTTAGGGTTTAGGTTTAGATTTAGGTTTAGGACATAAGGGTTAGCATTAGGGTTAGGATTAGGATTACGGTTAGGGTTTAGGTTTATTATTAGGTATAGGGTTAGCGTTTGGCTTTAGGCTAAGGGTTAGGTTTAGGTCAAGGTCAGCATCAGGGTTAGGGTTAGGGTCAGGGTCAGGCTTAGGGTTAGTATCAGCGTTAAGGTTAGGGTTAGGGTTAGGCTCATTAGGGTTTGTCTTAGGTTCATTAGGGTTAGGGTTAGTGTTAGGGTTGACGTTTAGGGTAAGGGTTAGGTTAAGGGGTTTGGGTCCTTACGGTTATGGTCGTTAGTGTTAGGGTTAGGGTTAGGGTTAGGGTTAGGGTTAGGGTTAAGATTAAGGTTAGGTTAGGGTTAGGGTTAGGGTTTAGGGTTAGGGTTAGGGTTTGTTTCAAAGCTAGGTTTAGGATAACGGTCCAGGTTAGGTTATAGGGTTAGGGTTAGGGTTAGGGTTAGGGTTAGGGTTAGGGTTAGGGTTAGGGTTAAGTTTAGGGTTGGCGTTTAGGGTTAGGGTTAGGATTAGGGTTTAAAGGTTATGATTAGTGTCATTAGGTTTATGGCATTTAGGTTAGGGTCAGGGTTAGGATTAAGGTAAGGGTTAATGTTAGGGTCAGGGTTAGGGATAGGTTTTAGGGTTAGAGTTAGGTTTAGGGTTAGGGTAAGGGTTATGGTTTTGGGTTAGGTTAAGGGTTAGGATTCGGGTTAGGGTTAGGGTTATTAGAGTAAGAGTTAGGTTTAGGGTTAAGGGTTACGGGTTACGGTTATTGGGGTTAGGGTTAGGTGCTAGGGTTAGCGTTAATGTTATGGATAGGGTTAGGGAAAAGGTTAGGGTTTGGGGTTAAGGTTAGGGGTTAGGGTAATTAGGGCTAGGGTCATTAGGGTTAGGGTTAAGGTTAGGTTTATACTTAGGTTTTGGGTTAGGGTTGGGCATGTGTTAGGGTTAGGGTTAGGATTAGGGTTAGAGTTAGGGTTAGGGTTAGGGTTAGGGTTAGCGTTAGTCTTTAGGGTTAGGGTTAGGGTTAGGGTCAAGGTCAGGCTTAAGGTTAGTGTCAGAGTTAAGATTAGAGTTAGGTTAGGGTTAGGGTCATTAGGGTTCGTCTTAGGGTCATTAGGTTTAGGGTTAGGTTAGGGTTATGTGTTAGGGTTCAGATTACGGTTAGGGTTAGTGTTACGATTAGGTTTAGGGTTATAAGGGATAGGGTTTTAGGGTTAGGGTTAGGGTTTAGGTTTTGGGGCAGGCTTAGTGTTAGGGTGGTGGTTTAGGGTAAGGGTTAGGGTAAGGGTCATTAGGGTTAGAGTCATTAGAGTTGGGTTTAAGGTTAGGGTTAGGGTTATGTTTAGGGTTAGGGTTAGGATTAGGCTTTAGGGTTAGGGTTAGGGTTTAGGGTTAGGGTAATGGTTAGATTTAGGGTTTAAGGTTAGGTTTAGGGTCATTAGGGTTATGGTCATTAGGGTTCGGGTTAGGGCTAGGGTTAGGGTTAGGGTAAGTGTTAGTGTTAGGGTTAGGATTGGGATGAGGGTTAGGTTTAGGGTTCGGGTTAACGGTAGGGTTAGGGTTAGGGTGTCGAGGATTAAGATTACAGGGGTGACAATCAAACCCTGGCAGATGTATTGTTAACCTCCTCTCCCCCCCATCTCCTCCGTTTGCCCCTCCCTCTCCCCCCTGTCCACTCAGGACAGGCGATCGGGAGGGAAAGGACAGGGAGAAGAGAGTTGGAAAAATTAAAGATGTTTTACTAATGTTACTAATAAGAATAGAGAAAATAATACAAAATATACAAAACCAATCTTGAAAGTCTCAGCAACTGCAGAGCCAGCACCCAAAGTCCTGGATTAGACTCTGTAGCCAACCGGAGCTGGATTCAGTCTGTCACTAGGCCTCAGACTGCAGGGACGACTAGCAAGGTCCTCTCCTAATGTAGGCCATAAGCAGAAGGGAAGGAAAAAAGGGACAAGATCTTCGTGATCTCCCACTTTTATATGAAGTATCTACGTGAATGGAATGTTATATACCATTGGTCAGTCTCTTGGTCACTGGTTTCTCATTGCCCCTCTCGCGAGATGTCCATCCGTGCTTATCGATAAGTTTGCATTCCATTGCTAGGTTTACCAAAACATGTGTCTGGTTCTCCAGGAAAACGCAGATAATATGAAGGCTTTAGCTGACAGGCAAATTCACTAAAAGAGAAACTTGTTTTTTAACAAAATCAGGACAGCTAACGGTCCAGGTTAGGTTTTAGGGTTAGGGTTAGAGTTAGGGTTGGGGTTTAGGGTTAGGGTTAGGATTTAAGGTTATGTTTAGTGTCATTAGGTTTATGGCATTTGGGTTAGGGTTAGCGTTATGGTTAAGGTAAGGATTAGGGTTAGGGTTATGGTTAAGGTAAGGATTAGTGTTAGGGTTAAGGTTAGGGATAGGGTTTAGGGTTAGGGTAAGGGTTATGGTTTTCGGTTAGGTTAAGGGTTAGGGTTAGTGTTACGATTCGGGTTAGGGTTAGTGTTAATGTTAGGGTCTAGGGTTAGGCTCTAGGCTTACGGTTAGGATTAGGTTTAGGGTTAGGATTTAGGTTTAGGGTTCGGTTTATTGTTAGGTTTATTAGAGTAAGGGATATTAGTGTTAGAGTTAGGGTTAGGATTAGGGTTAGGGTTATTAAAGTTAGGGTTATTAGGGTCCGGGTTAGGTTTGGGGTTGCGGTTATTAGGGTTAGGGTTAGGTTTAGGGTCTAGGGTTAGGGTTAGGGTTAGGGTTTAGGGTGAGGGTTAAGGTTAGGGTTATTAGAGTTAGGATTATTAGGTTTATGGTTATGGTGAGGGTTAAGGTTAGGGTTATTAGAGTTTAGGGTTATTAGGTTTAGGTTGAGGGTTAGGGTTAGGTTGAGGATTAGGGTTAGGGTCATTAGGGCTATGGTCATTAGGGTTAGTTTTAGGGTTAGGGTAAGGGTTAGCATTAGTGTTAGGATTAGGATTACGGTTAGGGTTTAGGTTTAGTGTTAGGTTTCGGGTTAGCATTAGGCTTTAGCGTCAGGGTTAGGGTTAGGGTCAAGGTCAGCCTTAAGGTTAGTGTCAGAGTTAAGTTTAGAGTTAGGTTAGGGTTTGGGTCATTAGGGTTCGGCTTAGGGTCATTAGGGTTAGAGTTAGGTTAGGGTTATGTGTTAGGGATCCGGTTACGGTTAGTGTTAGTGATATGATTAGGTTTAGGGTTATAAGGTTTAGGGTCATTAGGGTTATGGTTAAGGTTAGGGTTATGCTTAGGTTTTAGGTTAGGGTTGGGCATGTGTTAGGGTTAGGGTTAGGATTAGGGTTAGGGTTAGGGTTAGGGTTAGGGTTAGGGTTAGGGTTAGGGTTAGGGTTAGGGTTAGGGTTAGGGTTGGGTAAGAGTTACCGTTAGGGTTAGGGTTAGGTTTAGGATTAGGATTACGGTTAGAGTTAGGGTCTAGGATTAGGGTTAGGGTTAGGGTTAGTGTTAGGGTTAGAGTCATTAGGGGGATTGTCATTAGGTTTAGGGTCTAGGGTTAGGGTTAGGCTTAGTGTTAGGGTTAGGGTCATTAGAGGGATTGTCATTAGGGTTAGGTTTAGGGTTAGGGTTAAGTTCAGGTTTAGGTTTAGGGTCTAGGGTTAGGGTTAGGGTTAAGGTTAGAGTTACGGTTTAGGATGAGGGTTAGGTTAGGTTTATTAGAGTTAGGGTTATTAGGTTTAGGGTTAGGGTGAGGGTTAAGGTTAGGGTTATTAGAGTTAGGGTTATTAGGTTTAGGGTTAGGGTTAGGGTTAGGGTTAGGGTGAGGGTTAGGGTTAGGGTCAGGTTGAGGGTTAGGGTTAGGGTCATTAGGGTTATGGTCATTAGGGTTAGTTTTAGGGTTAGGGTAAGGGTTAGCGTTAGCGTTAGTGTTAGCATTAAGATTACGGTTAGGGTTTAGGTTTAGTGTTGGGTTTAGATTTAGTGTTAGGTTTAGAGTCAGCATTAGACTTTAGCATCAGGATTAGGGTTAGCGTCAAGGTCAGCGTAAGGGTAAGGGTCAGGGTTAGGGTTAGGGTCAGGGTCAGGCTTAGGGTTAGTATCAGCATTAAGTTTAGGGTTAGATTAGGGTTAGGGTTAGGGTTAGACTCAGTAGGGTTTTTCTTAGCGTCATTAGGGTGATTGTTAGGGTTAGGGTTTAGGGTTTGGGGTAGGGTTAGTGTTAGGTTTGGGGTTTAGGTTAAGGGTTAGGGTTAGGGTTGGATAAGGGTTAAGGTTAGGTTTAAGATTATTGTTAGTTTTATGGTTAGGTTTAATTTTAGAGTTATGGTTTTGGTTATGGTTAGGGTTTAGGGTTAGGGTTAGGGTTAGGGTTAGGGTCAGGGTCAGGGTCAGGCTTAGGGTCAGTCTTAGAATAGGTTTAGGATTAGGGTTAGGGTTAGGGTTAGTGTTTAGCATTTAGGTTTAGGGTTAGGGTTAGAGTACAGAGTTAGGGTTAGGGTCATTAGGGTTATGGTCATTAGGGTTAGGGTAAGGTTTAGGATTAGGGTTAGGACCTAGTAAGAGGCGGTTGACTACACAACTTAAGACTGCCTCTCATAAGAAAGAAAGAAGGGTGATTGTAATCGAAAATTCCCTTCTGAAAGGAACAGAGGGCCCAATATGCAGGGTTGACCCTCATCTTAGGGAAGTCTGTAGTCTACCTGGAGCCCAGATCAAGGATATTGCTAGAGAGCTCCCCAGACTGGTGCACCTGACAGACTACTACCCGCTGCTGGTCTTCCAGACAGATGGGGAGGAAGCTGCTTCCCGTAGTCCGAGGAGAATGAAGAACGATTTCAAGGTCTTGGAAAGGATGGTGAAAGACTCAGGGGCCCAAGTGATCTTCTCTTCACTCCTTCCCTCTTCAAGTGACGATGTGGGGTGGAAGGGGAAAATTCAGTCTCTAAATGGTTGGCTCCAAGACTGGTGCTACAGGCAGGGCTTTGGTTTTTTCGATAACAGCTGGTTTTATAAGACTCCAGTCCGGACAGTGTTACGCGGGAAAGGCTTATTTCGCAGGGTTTTGGGTTAGGGTAGGGTCTAGGGTTAGGGTTAGAGTTAGGGTTAGGGTTAGGGTTAGGGGTAGGGGTAGGGTTAGTGGTAGGGTTAGGGCTTAGGGTTAGTGTTAGTTTTAGGGTTAGGTTAAGTTACGTATAGGGCTTAGGGTTAGGGTTAGGGTTAGGTTTAGGGTTAGGATCATTAGCCTGATGGTCATTAGGTTTAGGGTTAGGTTTAGGGTTAGGGTTACAGTCATTAGGATAATGGTTAGGGTTAGGGTTAAGGTTAAGGTTAGGGTTAGTTTTAGGGTTAGGGTTAGGGTTAGGATTACGGTTAGGGTTAGGGTTAGGGTTGGGTAAGAGTTACCGTTAGTGTTAGAGTTACCATTAGGGTTAGAGTTAGGGTTGGGGTTAGGATTAAGGTTAAGGTTTAGGATGAGGGTTAAGATTAGGTTTATTAGAGTTAGGGTTATTAGGTTTAGGGTTAGGGTTAGGTTTAGGTTGACGGTTAGGGTCGTTAGGGTTATGGTCATTAGGGTTATCTTTAGGGTTAGGGTAAGGGTTAGCGTTAGTGTTAGCATTAGGATTACGGTTAGGGTTTAGGTTTAGTGTTGGGTTTAGGTTTAGGTTTAGCATTAGGCTTTAGCATCAGGACTAGGGTTAGCATCAAAGTCAGTGTCAGGGTAAGGGTCGGGGTTAGGGTTAGGGTCAGGGTCAGGTTTACGGTTAGTATCAGCATTAAGTTTAGGGTTAGATTAGGGTTAGGGTTAGGGTTAGGGTTAGGGTTAGGTTTAGGTTCAGGGTTAGGGTTAGGGTTAGGGTTAGGTTTAGGGTTAGGGTTATGGTCATTAGGATAATGGTTAGGGTTTTGGTGAGGGGTTTGAGTCATTAGCATTAGGGTCAGTAAACTTAGGGTTAAGTTTAGGGTTTTGGTTAGATTTAGGGTTAGGGTTGGGTAAGGGTTAGATTTAGGGTTAGGATTAGCGTTAGGTTTAGGGTTGGGTTTGGGGTTGGAGTAAGTGTCAGGGTTAGGGTTTAACGTTAGGGCTAGTGTCATTAGGGTTATGGTCTTTAGGGTTACGGTTAGGGTTAGGGTTAGGGTTCGGTTTAGGGTTAGGTTTAGGGTTAGGCTTAGGTTTAGGGTCTAGGGTTAAGGTGAGGTTCAAGGTTAGGGTTAGCGTCAGGGTCAGGCTTAGGGATAGGGTCATTAGGGTTAGGCTTAGGGTCATTAGGGTTAGAGTTAAGGTTAGGGTTAGTTTTAGGGTTAGGGTTAGGCTTAGGGTCATTAGGGTTAGAGTTAAGGTTAGGGTTAGTTTTAGGGTTAGGGTTAGGTTTAGATGTTAGGGTTAGGTGTTAGAGTTAGGGTTACTGTTAGGGTTAGGTTTTAGTGTTAGCGTTAGGGTTAAAGTCTGGTCTTAGGGTTGTGGTCATTAGGGTTGTGGTCATTAGGGTTAGGGTTAAGGTTTGGTTTAGGGTTAGTTTTAGGGTTACAGTTAGGGTTATGGTTTAGGTTTACGGTTAGAGCTACGGTTAGGGTTACGGTTTGATGTGAGAGTTAGGGTTAGAGTTACGGTTAGGGTTAGGGCCTAGGATTATCGTTAGGGTTAGGACCTAAGGCTAGGCTCTAGGCTTTGGGTTTCAGGTTAGGTTCAGTGTTAGAGTGTAGGGTTAGGGTTAGGGTTAGGTTTTAGGGTAAGGTTTAGGATTAGGTTTAGGATTAGGGTTTGGTTTAGGGCATAGGGTTAAGTTTAAGGTTAGGGTCTAGTGTTAGGCTGTCGGGTTAGGGTTAGTGTTATGTTTAGGTTTAGGGTTTAGGGTTAGTGGAAGGTTAGGGTTAATGGGATTAGGGTTAGGGTTTAGGTTCATTAGGGCTAGGGTCATTAGGGTTACGGTTGAGGTTAGGGTTAAAGTTAGGTTTTGGGTTAGGGTAGGGTCTACAATTAGGGTTAGGCTTAGGCTTAGGGTTAGGGCTAGGTTTAGGGTTAGGATTAGGGTTAGGATTAGGGTTTAGGGTTGGGATTTAGGATTAGGGTTATGGTTATGGTTAGGGTTAGGGTTATGGTTATGGTTATGGTTACGGTTATGGTTATGGTTAGGGTTAGGGTTCGGTTTAGGGTTCGGGTTAGGGTTAGGGTTAGCGTTAAGGTTAGGGTTAGGGTTAGGTTTAGATTTAGGGTTTAGTGTTAGGTTTAGTGTTACTGGGGTTAGGGTTAGGGGTTAGGGTCATTAGGGCTAGGGTCATTAGCGTTATGGTTGGGCTTAGGGTTAGAGTTAGGTTTTGGGTTAGGGTAGGGTCTAGGGTTAGGGTTAGGGTTAGGGTTAGGGTTAGGGTTAGGGTTAGGGTTAGGGTTAGAGTTAGGATTAGGGTTAGGGTTAGGTTTAGGGTTGGGTTTAGGTTTCGGATTAGGGTTTAAGGTTGGGGTTTAGGATTATGGTTATGTGTAGGGTTTAGGGTTAGGGTTAGGGTTCGGTTTAGGGTTTTAGGGTTAGGATTAGGGTTTAGGGTTAGGGTTTAGGATTATGGTTACTGTTAGGGTTTATGGTTAATGTTGGGGTTAGGGTTATGGTTAGGCTTAGGGTTTAGGGTAAGAGTTAGGGTTAGGGTTAGGGATAGGGTTAGGGATAGTGTTTAAGGTTAGGGTTAGGTTTTAGGTTTAGGATTAGGGATAGGGTTATGGTTAGGGTTATAGTTAGGGTTAGGTTTTAGGGTTAGAGTTAGACTTAGGGGTAGGGTTAGAGTTTATTGTTATTGTTAGGCTTAGTTTCATGGTTTAGGGTTAATGTTAGGTTTAGGGTTAGGATTAGTTTATAGTCTTAGGGTTATGTTTATGGTTAGGGTTAGCTTTAGGGTAAGGGTAAGGGTTAGGGTTTAGAGTTAGGTTTAGGGTTAGGGTTAGGGTTATGGTTAGTGTTAGGATTAGGGTTACGGTTATGGTTAAGTGTAGGGTTAGTGTTAGGGTTAGGTTTAGGGTTAGGGGTTAATGTTAGGGTTAAGGTTAGGGTTAGGATTAGGGGTAGGGTTTAAGGTTAATAGTAGGGTTAGGTTTAGGGTTAATGTTTAAGGTTAAGGTTAGGGTTAGGGTTATTAGGGTTAGGGTTATTAGGGCTACGGTTAGGGTTAGGGTTAGGATTAGGGTTTAGGGTTAGGACTGGGGTTAGTGTTATGGTTAGGCTTAGGGTTTAGGGTTAGTGTTAGGTTTATGGTTAGGCTTAGGGTTTAGGGTTAGGGATAGGGTTATGTTTAGGGTTATGTTTATGGTTAGGTTTAGGGTTAGGCTTAGGGTTTAGGGTTAGGGTTAGGTTTATGGTTAGGCTTAGGGTTTAGGGTTAGGGATAGGGTTATGTTTAGGGTTATGTTTATGGTTAGGTTTAGGGTTAGGGTTAGGGTTTATGGTTAGGGTCATTAGTGTTATGGTCATTAGGGTTAGGGTAAGGGTTAGGATTAGGAGTAGGATTAGGGTTTGGTTTAGGGCCTAGGGTTAAGTTTAAGGTTAGGGTCTAGGTTTAGTCTCTAGGTTTAGGGTTAGGGTCAGGTTTAGGTTCAGTGTTTAGGGTTAGGGTTTGGGTTAGGGTTTAGGGTTAGGGTTAATGTTAAGGTGTAGTTTAAGGCTCTACATTATGGTTAGTGTTAGGTTTAGGGTAAGGTTTATAGTTACGATTAGGATTAGGGTTAGGCTTATTAGAATTAGGTTTTAGGGTTAGGATTACGGTTAGAGTTTAGGATTAGGGTTAGGGTTAGGGCCTAGGGTTGGGGTAAGGATTAGGGTTATGCTTAGGGCCTAGGGTTAGGTTTACGGTTAGGGTCTAGGATTAGGATCTACGGTTAGGGTTAGTGTTAGGTTTAGGGTTAGGTTTAGGGGTATTAGAGTTAGGGTTAATAGGGTTAGGGTTTGGGTTGGTGTTAGTTTTAGGGTTTAGAGTTAGGGTTACAGTTCCTGTTAAGGGTAGGGTTAGGGTTAGGGTTAGGGTTAGGGGTTAATGTTAAGATCAAAGTTAGGGTTAGGATTAGGGTTAGGGTGTAAGGTTAATGGTAGGGTTAGGGTTACGGTTATTAGAGTTAGGTTAGAGTTAGGTTTTGGGTTAGGGTAGGGTCTAGAATTAGGATTAGGTTTAGGGTTAGGGTTAGGGTTAGGGTTAGGTTTAGGGTTTAGGGTTAGGGTTTAGGGTTAGGGTTGGGTTAGGGTTAGGGTTAGGTTTACGGTTAGGGTTAGGGGTTAGCGTTAGGGTTAGGCTTAGGTATAGGGTTTAGGGTTAGAGTTAGGTTTAGATTTAGGGTTAGGGTTTAGGGTTAGGGCTGGGTTAGGGTTAGGGTTACGGTTAGGGTTAGGGTTTAGGGATAGGGTTAATGTTAGGGTTAGGGTTAGGGCTAGTGTTAGGCCTAGGGTTAGGGTTACGGTTAGGGTTATGGTTTAGGGATAGGGTTAATGTTAGGGTTAGGGTTAGGGCTAGTGTTAGGGCTAGGGTTAGGGTTACAATTAGGGTTATGTTAGGGTTGAGGTTAGGGGTTAGGGTAAGGGTTAAGGTTAGGGTTAGGGTTTGGGTTGCGCTAGGCTTACTGTTAGGGTTAGGATTAGGGTTAGGTTTCGCGTATAGGGTTAGTTTCAGGGTTAGTGTTAGTTTTAGGGTTTAGGGTTAGTGTTACTTTTAGGGTTAGGGTTACGGTTTGGCTTAAGGTTTAGGATTAGAGTTAGGGTTAGGTTTAGTGTTAGGGTCATTAGGGTGGTTGTGATTAGGGTTATGGATAGGTTTAGGGTTAGATTCATGGTTAGGGTTTGTCATAGGATTTAGGGTTAGAGATAGGGTTAAGGTTCCGGTTTAGCGTAAGGTTAGGGCAAGGTTTAGGGTTAGGCTTAGGGTTTAATGTTAAGTTTGGGGTTAGGGTTAGGCTTACAGTTAGGGTTTATGGTTAGGGTAAGGGTTAGATTTAGGGTTAGGGTTGGGTTTAGGATTAGGGTTAGGGTTAGGGTTACTAGGGTTAGGGTTAGGGTTATTAGGTTTAGGATTAGGGCTAGGGTTAGGGTTATTGTGGTTAAGCTTCGGGATAGGGTTAGCGTTAAGGTTATGGTTATGGTTTAGGATTAAGGTTATGGTTAGGGATATTACAGTTAGGGTTATTAGGGTTAGGTTTCCGGTTAGGGTTATTAGAGTTAGGGTTATTAGGGTTAGGTTTAGGGTTAGTATTAGCATTAGGATTCGGGTCTAGGGTCAGGCTCTATGGTTGGAGTTAGGGTTAAGTTTCGGGTTAGTGTTAGGTTTAGGATTAGGGTTAGGGTTATGTTTACGGCTAGGGTTAAGGTTAGGATTAGGGTTGGGGTTAGGACCTAGGATTAGGTTTAGGGTTAGGGCCTAGGACTACGCTCTAGGGTTAGGTTTTCAGTTTAGGTTTAGGGTCAGGGTTTAGGGTTAGGTTTAGGGCTAGGGTTATTAGAGTTAGGGCTATTAGAGTTAGGGTTATTAGAGTTAGGGTTAGGGTTATTTGGGCTAGGGTTGGTGGTTAGGGTCATTAGGGCTAGGGTCATTAAGGTGTCAAGGGTTAAGATTGAGGGGTGACAATCAAACCCTGGCAGATCTATTGTTAACCTCCTCTTCCCCCCCCCACTTCCCCCTTTTGCCCCTCCCTCTCCCCCCTCCCCACTCAGGACAGGCGATCAGGAGGGAAAGAAGGACAGAGAGAAGAGAGTTGGAAAAGTTAAAGATGTTTTACTAATGCTACTAATAAGAATAGAGAAAATAATACAAAATATACAAAACCAATCTTGTAAGTCTCAGTAACTGCAGAGCCAGCACCCAAAGTCCTGGATTAGACTCTGTAGCCAACCGGAGCTGGATTCAGTCTCTCACTGGGCCTCAGTTCGCAGGGACGACCAGCAAGGTCCTCTCCTAATGTTCGCCATAAGCAGAAGGGAAGGAAAAAGGGCAAAAGGACGAGATCCTCGTGATCTCCCACTTTTATATGAAGTATTCACGTGAATGGAATGTTATACACCATTGGTCAGTATCTCGATCATCAGTTTCTCGTTGCCCCTCTCGCGAGATGTCCATCCGTGCTTATCAATAAGTTTGCATTCCATTGCTAGGTTTAACCAAAACATGTGTTGGGTTCTCCAGGAAAATGCAGCTAACATGAAGGCTTTAGCTGAGAGGCAAATTCACTAAAAGAGAAACTTGTTTTTAACAAAACCAGGACATAAGGTTATGGTTAAGGTTAGGGTTAGGTTTTGGTTTAGGTTTAGGATTAGTATTAGGGTTAGGGTCTAGGGTTAGGGTTAGGGTTTAGGGTTAGGGTCACGGTTCAGGGTTGGGGTTAGGATTTAGGGTTAAGGTTCGGGTTAGGGTTATTAGAGGTAGGGTTATTAGCGTTAGGGTTAGGGTTTGGGTTCGGGTTATTAGAGGTAGGGTTAGGGTTATTGGGGTTAGGGTTAGGGGTTAGGGTCATTAGGGTTATCTTAAGTTTAGGGTTAGAGTCAGGTTTTGGGTTAGGGTATGGTTCTAGGGTCAGGGTTAGGGTTAGGGTTAGTGTTTGAGGGTTAGGGTTAGGGTTTAGGGTTAGGGATATATTAGGGTTAGGGTTAGGGTTACACTTAGCGTTAGGTTTAGGGTTAGGGTTAGGTTTAGGTTTAGGGATAGAGTGTAGGGTTAGGGTTTGAGTTTAGTGTTCGGGTTAGTGCCATTAGGGGTATGGTCATTAGGTAAGGGTTAGGGTAAGGGTTAGGATTAGGTTTAGGATTAGTGTTAGGGTTATGGTCTAGGTTTGGGGTTAAGTTTAGGGTTTAGTGTTAGGCTAGGATTAGGGTTAGGGTTTTGTGTTAGGGTTACAGTTAGTGTTATTAGAGTTAGGGGTATTAGGGTTAGGGTTAGGGTTAGGATTATTAAACTTCGGGTTATTAGGTTTTGGGTTATTTTAGGATTATTAGAGTTAGATTTAGGGTTAGGATTATTGGGGTTAGGGTTAGGTTTAGGGTTAGGGTTAATTATAGGGTTTAGGGTTAGAGTTAGGTTTAGGGTTAGGGTTAGGGTTTAGGATTAGGGTTAGGGTCGTTAGGGTAATGGTCATTAGGGTTAGGTTTAGGGTAAGGGTTAGGATTAGGTTTAGGATTAGGGTTTGGTTTAGGGCCTAGGGTTACGTTTCAGGATAGGGTCTAGGGTCAGGCTCTAGGGGTAGGATTAGGATTAGATTTAGGTTTAGGGTTTAGGGTTATGGTTAGGGTTTAGGGTTAGGGTTAATGTTAGGGTGTAGGTTTAGGCTCTACAGTTATGCTTAGGGTTAGGTTTAGGCTAAGGTTTACGGTTAGGGTTAGAGGTAGGCTTATTAGAGTTATGCTTATTAGGGTTAGGGTTAGGGTTAGTGTCAGGGTTGGGGTTTAGTGTTAGGATTAGGGTTAGGGGTTAGGGTCATTAGGGTTGGGGTCATTAGTGTTAGGGTTAAGGTTAGTGTTAGGGTTATCTTTAGGGTTATGGTTGGATAAGGGTAAGGTTTAGGGTTAGGATTAGGGTTAGGGTTAGGGTTTAGGGTTAGAGCCTAGAGTTAGGATTAAGGTTAGGGTCTAGCATTAGGCTCTACGGTTAGGTTTAGGGTTAGGGTTAGGGTTAAGTTTAGGGTCTAGCGTTAGGTTCTACGGTTAGCTTTAGGGTTAGGGTTAGGGTTTAGGGTCACAGTTAGGGTTAAGGATAGGGTTATGGTTAAGGGTTAGTGTTAGGGTTAAGTTTAGGGTCTAGCGTTAGGTTCTACGGTTAGCTTTAGGGTTAGGGTTAGGGTTTAGGGTCACAGTTAGGGTTAAGGATAGGGTTATGGTTTAGGGTTAGTGTTAGGTTTAGGGTTAGGGTAAGGGTTTAGGGTTAAGGTTATGTTTACGGTTAGGGTTAGGGTTAGGATTGGGGTTAGGGTTAGGGTTATTAGGCTTAGGGTTATGGTTTAGTATTAGGGTTAATGTTAGGGTTAGCGTTGTTAGAGTTAGGGTTTTAAGGGTTAGTGTTAGGTATAGGGTTATTAGGGTTAACTTTAGGGTTAGGATTAGGGTTAGGGTTAGGGCCTAGGGTTAGGCTCTAGAGTTAGAGTTAGGATTAGGGTGAGGGTTTAGGGTTAGGGTTAGGGTTAGGGTAAGGCTTAAGATTAGGACCTAGGGTTAGGGGTAATGTTAGGGTCTAGCGTTAGGCTCTACGGTTAGGTTTAGGGTTAGGGTTAGGGTTTAGGGTAACGGTTAGGGTTACGGTTAGGGTTATGGTTACGGTTTAGGGTTAAGGTTATGTGTACGGTTAGGGTTAGCATTAGGATTAGGGTTAGGGTTAGTGTTAGGGTTAGGTTTATAGTTAGGGTTAGAGTGACGGTTAGGGTTAGGGATTAGTGTTAGGGTTAGCGTTAGGGTAAGGGTAATGGTTTAGGATTAGGGTTAGGGTTTAGGGGTAGGGTTAGGATTATTAGAGTTAGGGTTGTTAGGGTTAGGGTGAGGGCTAGGGTTATTGGGGTTAGAGTTAGGAGTTAGGGTCATTAGGACTAGGGCCATTAGGGTTATGGTTAAGGTTAGGGTTAGATTTAAGATTTGTGTTAGGTTTAGGATTAGTGCCTAGGGTTAGGGTTAGAGTTAGGGTTTAAGGTTAGGGTTTAGGGTTATGGTTAGGGTTAGATTTATTAGAGATAGGGTCATTAGGGTTAGGGTTCGGGTTATTGGGCTTACGTTAAGGGTTAGCCTCATTAGGGCTAGGGTCATTAGGGTTTTGGTTAAGGTTAGGGTTAGGGGTGGGGTTACTAGGGTTAGCGCAATGGTTAGGGTCTAGGGTTAGGGTTAGGTTTATATTTATGGTTAGGGTTAGGGTTACGATTAGGGTTGGGTTTTGGGTTAGGGTTAAGGTTTAGTGTTAGGGTTAGGTTTAAGGTTAGGGATAGAGTTTAGGGTTAGGGTTAGAGTTTAGGGTTAGGGTTAGGTTCATTAGGGTTATGGTCATTAGGGTTAAGGATAGAGATTAGGGTTAGGGTTAGAATTTAGGGTTAGGGTCATTAGGGTTATGGTCATTAGGGTTAGGGTTAGGATAAGGCTTAGGATTAGGTTTAGGGTTAGGGTTAGAGCCTAGGGTTAGGGTTAAGTTTAGGGTTTAGGGTTAGGTTCTAGGGTTAGGGTTAGGTTAGTTTTGGGCTTAGGTTTAGGTTTAAGTTTAGGGTCTAGGTTTAGGGTTAGGATTAGGTTTAGGTTTAGGGTTAGGGTTTGGTTTTAGAGTTAGTGTTAGTGTTAGGGTTATTAGAATTAGGGTTAGGGCTAGTGTTAGGGTTACCTTTATTAGAGTTAGGGTTATTAGGGTTAGGGTTATTAGGTTTTGGGTTACGGTTACGATCATTAGGGTTAGGTTTACTGTTAGGGTTATTGGTGTTAGGGTTAGGTTCTGGGGTTAACGTTAATGTTACGATTAGGGTTAGAGTTAGTGATAGGGTTAGGTTTAGGTTTAGGGTTAGGGTTAACAATTAGGGTTAGGGTTTTGGGTTAGGGTAAGGGTTAAGGGTTAGGGTTAGGGTTAGGGTTACGATTGGGAATATGGTTAGGGTTTAGCGTTAGCGTTACGGTTAGGTTTAAGGTTAGGTTCTAGGGTTAGGCTCTAGGGTTAACGATAGGGATAGGTTTACGGTTAAGGTAAGGGTTAGGGTAAGGGTTAAGGGTTAGGGTTAGGGTTAGGGTTACGATTGGGAATATGGTTAGGGTTTAGCGTTAGCGTTACGGTTAGGTTTAAGGTTAGGTTCTAGGGTTAGGCTCTAGGGTTAACGATAGGGATAGGTTTACGGTTAAGGTAAGGGTTAGGGTTAGGGTTAGGCTTAACTTT
This sequence comes from Patagioenas fasciata, assembly GCF_037038585.1. Lineage (NCBI taxonomy): Eukaryota > Metazoa > Chordata > Aves > Columbiformes > Columbidae > Patagioenas > Patagioenas fasciata. The sequence continues at coordinate 64,218,402 of NC_092559.1, read as the reverse complement.
TAGGGTTAGGGTTAGTGTTAGGTAACCCCTAAACCTACCCCTAATAACCCTAACCCTAATAACCCTAACTCTAATAACCCTAACCCTACACATAACTCTAAACTCTACCCCTAACCCTAATAACCCTAAGTCTAATACCCCTAACACTAAACCTAACCCTAAACCCTAACCCTAAACATAAACTGAGAACCTAACCCTAGAGCCTAACCCTAGGCCCTAACCCTAAACCTAATCTTAGGCCCTAAGCCTTACCCTAACACTAACACTAACCCTAACCCTACCCTAACCCTAGCTGTAAACATAACCCTGACCCTGATCTTAAACCTAACACTAACCCTAAACCTAACCCTAAGTCCAGCCACAGAGCCTGAACCTAGACCCTAATCCTAACGCTAATCCTAACCCTAAAACTAACCCTAATAAGCCTAACCTGAAACCTAACCCTAATAACCCTAACTCTAATATCCCTAACCCTAACCCTAAACCTAAACCTAATAACCCTAACCCTAGTAAACCTAACACTAACCCTAACCCTAATTCTAAACACTAATCCTAAATCTAAATCTTACCCTAACAGTAAACCCTAACCATAACCCTAACCCCAACCCCAACCTTAACATCAAACCCTAACCCTAACCCTAATCCTTGCCCTAACCCTACCCTTAACCGGAACCGAAACCCTAAGTCTAACCCTAAATCCTATTCCTAACCCTAATCACAACCACCCTAATCCTAAACCCTAAACCTAACTCTAACCCTAAAAAAACCCCTAACCCTAAACCCTAACCCTAACCTTAAACCTGACCCTAACCCTAAACCTAAACACTAACACTAACCCTAAACCTAACCCTAACATTAACTCTAACCCTAACCCTAACCCTAACCCTAACCCTAACCCTAACCCTAACCCTAACCCTAACCATAACCATAACACTAAACCATAACCCTAAACTTAACACTAACCCTAAACCTGACCCTAACCATACCCTTAACCGGAACCTAACCCTAACCCTAAAACAAACACTAACCCTAAACCTTACCGAAACCGTAACCCTAACGCTAAACATAACCTCAACCCTAAATCCTACCCCTAAACCCTAACCCTAACTCTAAACTTAACACTAACCATAAACCTAACCCTCACCCTAACCCTACAGTCTATCCCTAACTGTACACTCTATCCCTAACCCTCGACCTAACCCTATCCCTAACCCTAAATCTAACCCTAAATCTAATCCCTAACCGAAACCCTAAAAGTAACCCTAAACCCTAACCCTAACCCTAACCCTAAACCCTAACCCTAACCCTAAACTTAACACTAACCCCAAACCTAACCATAACTCCAACCCTAGAGCCTAACCATAGACCCTAACCCTAACCCTAATCGTAACCCTAACCCTAAATTCTAACCCTAATCCTAACCCTAACCATAACACTAAACCATAACCCTAAACTTAACACTAACCCTAAATCTAACCCTAACCCTACCCTTAACCGAAACCTAACCCTAACCCTAAAACTAAAACTAACCCTAAACCTAACCCCAACCCTAAACCTAAACACTAACACTAACCCTAAACCTAACCCTAACCGTAACCCTAACGCTAAACATAACCCTAACCCTAAATCCTAGCCCTAAACCCTAACCCTAAACCCTAACCCTAACCCTAAACTTAACACTAACCCTAAACCTAACCCTCACCCTAACCCTACACTCTATCCCTAACCGTACACTCTATCCCTAACTCTAAACCTAACCCTATCCCTAACCCTAAATCTAACCCTAACTGAAACCCTAACCCTAAACCCTCACCCTAACCCTAAACCCTAACCCTAACCCTAACCCTAAACCCTAACCCTAACCCTATACTTAACACGAACCCCAAACCTAACCCTAACTCCAACCCTAGAACCTAACCCTAGGCCCTAACCCTAACCCTAACCCTAACCCTAACCCTAACCCTAACCCTAGACACTAACCCTAACACTAATTCTACCCCAAACCCTAACCCTTGCCCAAACCTAACACAAAACGTAACTCTAACCCTGACCTTAACCCTAATGACCCTAGCCCTAATGACTCTAAGCCCTAACCCTAACCCTAATCCTAACCCAACCCTTAATCCAAACCCTAACCCTAACCCTATCCCTAACTCTAACCCTAACCCTTAACCCTAACCATAACATTAACGCTAACCCTAGAACCTACCCCTAACCCAAATAACACTAACCCAAAACCTAACCCTAGTAACCCTAACCATAACTCAAAAGCTAATAACCATAACCCTAAACGTAATAACCCTAACTTTAATAACCCTAACCCTAAAACTAACCATAATAACCCTAACTCTAATAACCCTAATACTAACCCTAACCCTAACCCTAAACCCTAACCCTAACCCTAACCCTAAACCTTAAACTTAACCCTAAACCTAGGTCCTAACTCTAACCCTAATAACCCTAACTCTTATAACCCTAACCCTAAACCGTAACCCTAATACTAGCCTAAACATAATCCTAAACCTTACCCTAATCCTAAACCTTAAACTTAACCCTAAACCTAGGTCCTAACTCTAACCCTAATAACCCTAACTCTTATAACCCTAACCCTAAACCGTAACCCTAATACTAGCCTAAACATAATCTTAACCCTTACCCTAATCCTAACCCTAATGACCCTAACCCTAATGGCACTAACCCTAACCCTACACTCTATCCCTAACTCTAATCCTAACTCTAACCCTAACCCAAAACCTAACTCTAACCCTAACCTTAACCATAATCGTAATGACCCTAGCCCTAATGGCCCTAAACCCAATACCCCTAACACTAAACCTACCCCTAATAACATTAACCCTAATCCTAACCCTAATACCCCTAATTCTAATAACCGTAACGCTAACCGTAACACTAAACCCTAAACCCAACAATAGATCCTAACCATAACACTAGTCCTAAACCTAACTCAAAACCTAACTCTAAACCTAACCTTAACCACAACCCTAATGACCCTAGCCCTAATGACCCTAACCACTAACCCTAACCCCAATAACCCTAACCCTCACCCTAACCCTAATAACTTTACCCCAACCCTAATAACCCTAATTGTAATAACCCTAACCCTAACCGTAAACCTTAATGCTAACCCTAAACCCGAACCCTAAACCTAACCTGAAAACCTAACCCTAGAGCCTAACCCTAGGCCCTAACCCTAACGCTAATCCTAGGCCCTAACCCTAACCCTTACCCTAACACTAACCCTAACACTAAACCCTGACCCTAACCCTAACCCTAACCCTAAACGTAAACCTTACCCTAAATCTAACCCTCACCGTAAATGTAGAACCTAAACCTACACCCTAACATTAACCCTAACCCTAAACCCTAACCCTAAGCCTAAACCTAACCCTAACCCTGACCGTAGAACCTAACCCTAGACCCTAAACTTAAACCTAACCCTACGCCCTACGCCCCAAACCAAACCCTAATCCTAAACCTACTCCTAATCCTTACCCTAACCTTAACCCTAATGACCATAACCCTAACGACCGTAACAACCCCAAACTCCAACCCTAACCCTAAAACTAACCCTTACCCTAATCCTAAAACCTAAACCTAACTGTAACCCTAACTCTAACCATAACCGTAAACCTCACCTTAACCCTAAATCCTAACCCTAACCCTAAACCTAACTCTAACTCTAAAACCTATACCCTAACCCTAACCCTAACCCTAACCCTAACCCTAATAACCCTAACTCTAATACCCTAACACTAAACCTAACCGTAGAGCCTAACGGTAGACCCTAACCTTTATTATAACCCTAGGTCCTAACCCTAACCCTAACCCTTAACCTAACACTAACTCTAACCCTAGAGCCTAACCCTAGGCCTTAACCCTAACCCTAATCCGAACCGTAATAACCCTAACTCAAATAACACTAACGCTGACACTAACCCTAATCCTAAACCATAACCCTAACCCTAATAACCCTAACCCTAACCCTAATCCTAAACCCCAACCCTAATTTTAGCCCTAATAACCCTAACTCTAATAACCCTATCCCTAACCCTAATTCTAAACCATAACTCTAACCCTAATAATGCTAACCCTAACACTAAGCCTAAACCCTAACCTTAACCCTAACCCCAGACCTAGTAACTCTAACTCTAATAACCCTAACCTTAACCTTAAAACCTAAACGAAACTCTAAACCTAGCCCTATCACTACCTTTAATTGGAACCGTAGCCCTAAACCTAAGTCTAACCCTAACCCTAACCCTAACTCTAAACCTAACCGTAACCCTAACTCTAACTCTAAACTCTAACCCTAACCCTAAACCTAACCCTAACCATAACCCTAACCCTAAACCTAACCCTAACTCTAACCCCTAAACCTAAACATAACCCTAACCCTAACCCCTAAACCCTAACCCTAACAGTAACCCTAATCGTAACCCTGAACCTTACCCTTACCCAACCCTAACCCGAAACATAACACTATCTCAAAACTTAATCCTAACACTAATGACCCCAACCCTAATGACCCTAATCCCTAACCCTAACCATAACACTAACCCTAATAAGTCTAACTCTAATAAGCCTACCTCTAACACTAACTCTAACCCTAACTGTAAACCTTAGCCTAAACCTAACCTTAACCATAACTGTAGAGCCTAAACCTACACCCTAACATTAACCCTAACCCTAAACTCTAACCCTAAACCTAAACCCTAAACCTAACCCTAGAGCCTAACCCTAGACCCTAACCTTAAACCTAACCCTAGGCCCTAAATCAAACAGTAATCCTAAACCTAATTCTAACCCTTAACCTAACGCTAACCCTAATGACCAGAATCCTAAAATCCTAACCTTATACCCCAAAACCCTAACCCTAACCCTAACCCTAACCCTATACTTTAACACAACCCTAACCCTAACACTAACCCTAATAACCCTAACTCTAATACCCTAACCCTAATCCTAAACCCTAACCATAATCCTAGCAATAACCCTAACCCTAAACATAACCCTAAACCCTAACCCTAACCCTAATCCTAAACCGGAACCTTACCCTTACCGAACCCTAAACCTAAACATAACACTAGTCCAAATCTTAACCCTAACACTAATGACCCCAACCCTCATGACCCTAAGCCCTAACCCTAACCCTAATACTAACCCTAATAAGCCTAACTCTAATAAGCCTACCTCTAACCCTAACCCTAAACCCTAACCCTAAACCTAAACACTAAACCTAAACCTAACCCTAGAGGATAACCCTAGACGCTAATCTTAAACCTAACCCTAGGCACTAAATCAAACACTAATCCTAAACCGAATCCTAACCCTTACCCTAACCCTAACCCTAACCCTAATGACCATAACCCTAATGTCCCTAACCCTAACCCCAAACTCTAACCCTACCCCTAAACCTAACACTAACCCTAACCCTAACCGTAACCCTAACCGTAACCCTAACCCTAAGCTTTAACACAACCCTAACTCTAACCCTAACTCTAACCCTAATAACCCTAGCTCTAATACCCTAACCCTAACCCTAACCCAAAACCCTAACCGTAACCGTAAACCTAAACCTATCCGTAACCCTAGAGCCTAACACTAGATTCTAAACTTAAACCTAACCATAACCCTAACCCTAAACCCTAACCATAATCCTAACCCTAAACCTAACCCTAACCCTAGCCCTAACCATAAACATAACCTTAACCGTAACCCAAACACTAATGACCGTAACCCTAATGACCTGAACACCTTACCCTAACACTAACCCTTACCCTAAACCCCAACCCTAATCCTAAACCTAAACTGTAACCCTAACCCTAACTCTAACTCTAACCCTATAAACTAACCCTAACCCTAATCATAGCCCTAAAGCAAACCCGAACCCTAACCCTACAGCCTAACCCTAACCCTCATCCTAACCCTAACCCTAACCGTAATCCTAGACCCTAACCCGAGACCCTAACCCTAACTCAAATCATAAACCTTCTCCTAACCCTTACCCTAACCCTAAACCTAATGACCATAACTGTAATGTCCCTAACCCTAACCCTAAACTCTAATCCTAACCCTAAACCTAACACTAATCCTAATATGCCTAACTCTAATAAGCCTGCCTCTAACTCTAACCCTAACCGTAAACCTTAGTCTAAACCTAACCCTAACCGTAACTGTAGAGCCTAAACCTACACCCTAGCATTAACCCTAACCCTAACCCTAAACCCTAAACCTAAACCTACCCCTAACCCTAACCCTAAACCTACCCCTAACTCTAACCCTAAACATAACCCTAACCCTAACCCGAAACCTAACCCTAAACCTAACCCTAACCCTCACCTTCGCCATAACCAGAACCCTAATCCTAACCCAAAACCTTACCCTTACGCAACCCTAACCCTAAACATAACCCTAACCCTAACCTTAACCCTAACACTAATGACCCCAACCCTAATCCTAACCCTAACATTAACCCTAACCTTAACTCTAACCCTAACCCCAATCCTAACCCTAACATTAACCCTAACCTTAAACCCTAACCTTAACCCTAAACGTAACCCTAACCCTAACCCTAGAGCCTAACCCTACGCAGCTACGCAGCTACGGAAAAGCACTTACCTGTTCACACAGTGATTTAGAATGTTTCCAAATAGGCCATTTAGCCAAAGAAGAACAGAGAGTGGTATCAGGCAAAAATCATATATGAAGGGCCTTGCGCTAATTCCTGCTAGCAAGGAAAGGCTTCCAACTTCAGCACCTCTTCTTCCTCTTCATTTCTGGTTCAGACTGTGTTCCTTCTTCTTTCCTTTACAATTGCCTAGGACGTGCCTGTGCTCCCCTCCCTTCCAACCCGGCTCATCAGCCCTTCTGGGACACTCACGCTTGTGCACCTGCTACAGCTCTTGTATAAACAAGTTTCACACACGCTCATTCCATATTTGCAATCACAAATCAAGCTGACCACACATGCGCAGTTGTGATCTCAAACCATTAGACACATACTATTTCCTAGACATATAGACAGAGCCACAAAATCCCAAGGTCTCACAGACCTGCCAAGAGCACATATGCACACCAAGATAATGAACCAAATCTTACCCATACCAACTCCTAGCCTGAAATCAAGAAACACAGATAATAAAGCAGGCTAAGAGCCCTTGCTATGGCTGTCTTCCGTAGCCCTTATTACTCCAAGATGAGGCTACAAGGAGGAGAGTTTCACATCATACTGATGGTTTCCTCAGTCCAGCTACTCTGGTCACACGCGTGTGGGCGTTGGCACTGCCCTACACTGGTGCAGTATTCTTTATGATGGCAGGAAAAGGAGGACTCTGTGTGCTGGAAACAGCGACCATCTCTGTGCATGCAAAACTACGTGTTAAAAGGCGTCTGCGTATGTTGAGGTAAGCAATTGAGTTTGCGTGTTCAGGCAGTGGAATAGTTTCAGGCGTGCCCACAGACACACTTCTGAAAGCCCCGCACCCAAGGACTGTACAACCACTTGCACCAGTGTGCGCAATCACAAATTTAGACGGAGGTGTTTAAACTCACTGAAGCACCAAAGTGTTTGCCTTCACAAACAAGGCTGTGAACAGATGCTCTGCTGTTTTTTCTCTGTGCGGTGTGTTTTGTTGTGTTTTGCTTTCCGATCGCGGGCTTAGCGGTTTTCTTTGTCCTACTAGGTATACTGAGAGACAGGGATAGCGTAGGAAAAGTTACCGTCTGCCTTCTTCAGTGTTGGAACCTGGTTGCTATCCCTTCTCTTTTTCCACGAGCACACATAGGATTCCTCACCGAAAAACACGCAGAAACCTTTCCACAAGCATCTAGGTATATGCGCCCACCACAACGTGCACGCATACGCAGCTAGAGAAAAGCACCTACCTTTTCACACACTGACATAATAAGCAAACGCATGGCAACACGCATGCACACTTCTGCAACCACGCCCTCTCACTTCTATTGACAGGAGGACGTACGACAAATGCACTTTCACGCTGGAGGGTAAACACGTCTGTTTAAGATTGAGACACTGCACACCCATACACATGGCTTCACGCCTCTGGGTACATGTCTTTCCCCTAACAGGCATGGGTGTTGATTTTGTCACACGTGCAACTGCACTGGTGTTGCTGAGTGAGTTGAGTGAGAGCTTGAACACTTTGTGTGTGTTGGCTGTGCTAAGCCCAACCCTTACCCTTCCCTAACCCTAACACTAACCCTAATGACCCTAACCATAATAACACTAAACGTAACCCTAACCTAAAACTAACCCTACCCTGACACTAACCCTAAGCCTGACCCTGACCTTAACCCTAAACCTAAAGCCTAACGCTAACCCTAAACCTAACACTAACCCTAATCCTAACCCTAACACTAACCCTTACCCTAACCCTAACGCTAACCCTAACCCTAATGACCATAACCCTAATGACCTTAACCCTAACCCTAACCTAACCCTAACCCTAACATTAACCCTAACCCTAGAGATTAACCCTAAACCCCAACCTTAACCCTAACCCGAGGCCCTAACCCTAATCCTAAACCTAATCCTAACCCTAAACCCTAACCCTAACATTAACCCTAACCCTAGAGATTAACCCTAAACCCCAACCTTAACCCTAACCCGAGGCCCTAACCCTAATCCTAAACCTAATCCTAACCCTAAACCCTAACCCTAAACACTAGACCTAACCCTAACCCTAAACCCTAACCCTAAACCCTAAACCTAACCCTAAATTTAACACAAAGTCTAACCCTAGAGCCTAACCATAGGCCCTAACACTTAACCTAATCCTTATTCTAAACCTAAAGCTAATGGTAGCCCTAATAACCCTAACCCTAACCCTAATGACCCCAAACCTAATAACCCTAAACCTAATTGTAACACTAACGCTAACCGTAACCGTAACCGTAACCCTAACCCTAATGACCCTAAGCCTAACCCTAATGACCCTAACACTAACCCTAACCCTAACCAAAACCTAACACTAACCCTAACCCTGACACTAAGCCTAAAGCCCAACGCTAACCCTAAATCTAACACTAACCCTAAACCCTAACCCTAATACTAATCCTCACCCTAACACTAACCGTTACCGTAACCCTAACCCTAACCTAAACCTTACCCTAGAGCCTACCCCTACCCCTAACCCTAAACCCTCACCCGAGGCCCTAACCTTAACCATAAACTTAATCCTAACACGAAACCCTAACCCTAACCTAAACCTTACCCTAGAGCCTACCCCTACCCCTAACCCTAAACCCTAACCCGAGGCCCAAACCTTAACCATAAACTTAATCCTAACCCTAAACCCTAACCCTAAACTTAACCCTAACTCTAACCCTAGAGTCTAACCATAGACCCTAAGCCTGACCCTAATCCTAACCCTAACTCTAACCCTAACCCTAACCATAATGCTAAACCCTAACCGTAACCTTAATGCTAGCCCTAACCACAATAACCCTAACAGCAATCCTAAAACTAATAACCCTAACTCTATTAACCCTAACCCTAATCCTAACCTAACACTAACAGCAACGCTAACCCTAACTCTAGAGCCTAACACTAAACCCTAACCTTAACCCTAACCTTAGGACCTAACCATATTCCTAAACCTAATCCTAACCCAAAACCCTAAACATTAACCCTAACCCTAACCCTAAACCTAAACCCTAACCCTAACCCTAAACGTAACCCTTACCCACCTCTAACCCTAAACATAACCCTAACCCTAATCTTAACCCTAACACTAATGACCCTAACCCTCATGACCCTAATACCTTATACTAACCCTAAACTAATAGCCCTAACCCTACCCCTAACCCCAACCCTAATGACCCTAACCCTAACCCTAACCCTAATAACCCTAACTCTAATAAACCTAACCCTAACCTTAAATCCCAACCACATACATAACTCTAACCCTAACCTTAAATCCCAACTGTATACCTAACTCTAACCCTAACCTTAACCCTAACTCTAATGACCCTAACCCTAATGACCCTAACCCCCTATCCTAACCCTAGCCCTTACCCTAAACATCAACCGTTACACTAACCCTAACCCTAAACCTAATGACTATAACCCTAATGACCCTAACCCTAACGTTAAATCCTATATCTAACCATTACCATAACCCTAAACCTAATGACTATAACCCTAATGACCCTAACCCTAACGTTAAATCCTATATCTAACCATTACCATAACCCTAACCCTAAACCTAAAAACCCTAACCCTAACCCTAACCCTAATAACCCTAACCCTAACCCTAATAAGCCTTAGTCTAATAACCCTAACCCTAATAAGCCTTACTCTAATAACCCTCACCCTAAACTTAAACCCTAACCCTAACCCTAATCCTAACCATAATGCTAAGCCCTAACCGTAACCTTAAGTCTAGCCCTAACCCTAACCCTAACCACAATTACCCTAACCCTAACCCTAATATCCCTAAACATAACCCTAACCCCAATCCTAATATCCCTAAACCTAACCCTAACCCTAATGACCCTAACTCTAATAAACCTAACCCTAATCCTAACCTTAACCCCTAACCATAACCCTAATCCTAACCCTAACCCTCAACCTTAAACCTAACCCTAACCCTAAACCCAATCGTAACCCTAACCCTAACCCTAACCTTGATCGTAACCCTAATGACCCTAACTCTGATGACCCTAATCCCTTACCCTAACCCTACACCAAATAACCCTAACCCCATCCCTAATGACCCTAACTCTAATAAACCTAACCCTAACCTTAAATCCCAACCATATACATAACTCTAACCCTAACCTTAAATCCCAACTGTATACCTAACTCTAACCCTAACCTTAACCCTAACTCTAATGACCCTAACCCTAATGACCCTAACCCCCTATCCTAACCCTAGCCCTTACCCTAAACATCAACCGTTACACTAACCCTAACCCTAAACCTAATGACTATAACCCTAATGACCCTAACCCTATCGTTAAATCCTATATCTAACCATTACCATAACCCTAAACCTAATGACTATAACCCTAATGACCCTAACCCTAACGTTAAATCCTATATCTAACCATTACCATAACCCTAACCCTAAACCTAAAAACCCTAACCCTAACCCTAACCCTAATAACCCTAACCCTAACCCTAATAAGCCTTAGTCTAATAACCCTAACCCTAATAAGCCTTACTCTAATAACCCTCACCCTAAACTTAAACCCTAACCCTAACCCTAATCCTAACCATAATGCTAAGCCCTAACCGTAACCTTAAGTCTAGCCCTAACCCTAACCCTAACCACAATTACCCTAACCCTAACCCTAATATCCCTAAACATAACCCTAACCCCAATCCTAATATCCCTAAACCTAACCCTAACCCTAATGACCCTAACTCTAATAAACCTAACCCTAATCCTAACCTTAACCCCTAACCATAACCCTAATCCTAACCCTAACCCTCAACCTTAAACCTAACCCTAACCCTAAACCCAATCGTAACCCTAACCCTAACCCTAACCTTGATCGTAACCCTAATGACCCTAACTCTGATGACCCTAATCCCTTACCCTAACCCTACACCAAATAACCCTAACCCCATCCCTAATGACCCTAACTCTAATAAACCTAACCCTAACCCTAACCTTAAATTGTAACCCTAACCCTAACCCTAACCTAAACCCTAACACTAATGACCCTAACCCTAATGACCATAACACCTTACCCTAACCCTAGCACCCTAAACCCCAACCATACCACTAACCCTAACACTAACCCTAATGACCATAACTCTAATGACCCTAACCCTAAACTTAAACCCTAAATCTAACAATTATCCTAACCCTAATGGTAATGCTAAACCCTATCTGTAATCTTAACGCTAGTCATAACCCTACCCCTAACCACAATAACCCTAAACCTAACCCTAATCCTAAACCTAAGAACGCTAACACTAACTCTAACCCCAACACTAAAAACCCTAACCCTAACCCTAATAACCCTTACTCTAATAACCCTGACCCTAACCGTAACCCTAACCCTAACCCTAATGACCCTAACCCTAACACTAACCCTAACCATAACCCTAGCCCTAACCCTAAACACAATAACCCTAACCTGAATCCTAACCCTAATAACCCTAACTCTAATAAACCTAACCCTGACCCAAACCTTAAACCCTAGCCCTAACCCTATACCCAACCCTAACCCTAAGATTAACCCTAACACTAATGACCCGAACACTAATGACCCTAACCGTAATGACCCTAACCCCTTACCCTAACCCTAGACCTTACCCTAAACCCCAACCCTAACACTAACCCTAACCCTAAAAACTAACACTAACCCTAACCTTAATGATCATAACCCTAATGACCCTAACCCTAACCTTAAACCCTAAAACTAACGATTACCCTAACCCTAAAACCTAACCCTAACCCTAACTGTAACCCCAGCCCTAAACCCTAAATCTAAACCTAACCCTAACCCGAACCCTAATCCTAACCCTAACCCTAACCTTAACCCTAACCTTAATGACCCTAACCATAACGACCTTAACCCCTTACCATAACCCTAAGCCTTACCCTAATGACCCTAACCATAACGACCTTAACCCCTTACCATAACCCTAAGCCTTACCCTAATGACCCTAACCCTAATAACCCTAAACCTAACCGTAACCAGAGAAATGTTTCCGAAGAGGGCGTTTACCAAATGAACAGCACTGTGCGCGACTTTCAGGAGTCTGCCTGAATATTGGCCAAAGTAACGGAGCCTGTGTTCAAATGCTGTGCCTCTGTGACTGCATTGCTGCACATTCCCGTGTCTGCGAGTGTACAGACGGTTGTTTCATGTTCACACAAAGGCAAATGGTCCCGGTTTTCTTATGTGCGTGCACAAGCGATAACGTTGTCTCTTCCGAACAGAGGTACCTCTGTGCATGCAAATCTACGTGGTAAAACGATTCTGCATATGTTTTGGTAAACAATCGAGTGTGCGTGTTGAGACAACGGCATCTACGCAGACGTCTCCACAGACCCAGTTCTGAAAGCCCTGCGGCCCAGCACTGAATGTATAAACAACCAATTGCACCGGTGTGCGCAATCACATCTTCAGAGGGACGTCTTTAATGTCAGAGAAGCACGAACGTATTTGCGTTCCAGCATATATCAGAAACAATGTGTGAACAGATGAGCTGCTGGTATTTTCTCTGTTCGGCATACTTCGCTGTGGCTCTCTTGCCGATCGCAGGCTTAGCGGCTCTCTTTGCGTGACTAGGTATAGGGAGAGAAAGACATAGCATCGGAAAACTTGCCTTTTACCTTCTTCAGCGCTGGAACCCAGTTGCAACGCCTTCCGTTCGTCCACGTGCACACACACGATTCCTCACTGAAAACCACGCAGAAACTTTTCCACAAGCACCCAGGTATGTGCCCCCAAAACCACGTGCACGCACACGCAGCTAGAGAAAAGTACCTACCTTTTCACACTCTGATGCCTAAGCAAACGCGTGGCCACTCACATGCACACATCCGCAAGCACGCCCACAGCCATCTATTAACAGAAAGACGTATGTGAAATGTACTGACATGCTTGAGGGTAAACACGTCCATTGATGGTTGGCGTACTGCACGCCCGCAGACGTGGCTGCAGGAGAATACACATTTGGAGGGGACCTGCAGATACGTGCCTGTTCTTGGACGACTCTGTGCGTGAAAGCATTTGTGCCTACAAACGTTTGTCTGTCCACATGCGTGTGCCTGGATGCTGGCTCCATCATGCTTAAACTGGAGTGGGAGCACAGCTGTGCTGTTTCTTGGCAAGGTTTCGCCTTGCCATGCCTTTCCTTGCCTTGCATTGCCATGCCTGGAGTCGCCTTGCCTTGACTTGCCTTTACTCGCCTTACCTTGCCTTGTCATTCTTTGCTTTGCCTTGCCTTGCCTTGCCTTGCCTTGCCTTGCCCTGCCTTGACTTGCCTTGCCATCCCTTGCCTTGCCTTGCTTTGCCATCCCTTGCCTTGCCTTGCTTTACCATCCCATGCTTTGTCTTTTCTTGTCATGACTTGTGTTGCCTTGCCTTGCCTTGCGTTCCCTTGCCTTTGCCATCTTTTGCCTTGCCTTACCATCCCTTCCCTTTCCTTGCAATCTCTTGCCTTGCTTTGCCTTGCCTTGCCATCCCTTCCTTTGCCTTGCCTTGCCTTGCCATCCCTTGACTTGCCTTGCCTTGCCATCCCTTGCGTTGCCCTGCCATCCCTTGCGTTACCTTCCTTTTCCATCCCTTCCCTTTCCTTGCTTTGCTTTGCCTTGCCATCCCTTGCCTTGGCTTGCCTTGCCCTACCATCCCTTGACTTGATTTGCCATCCCTTTCCTTGATTTTCCGTCGCTTGCCTTGCCTTGCCATCCCTTGTCTTGCCATGCCTTGCCATGCCTTGCTTTACCTTGCCTTGCCTTGTCATACCTTACTTTACCTTGCCATCCCTGGATTCGCCTTGCCTTGACTTGCCTTTACTTGTCTTGCCTTGCCATCCCTTGCCTTGTCTTATCTTGCTTTGCCATCCCTTACCTTGCCATCCCTTACCTTGCCTTGCCTTGCCATCCCTTCCTTTGCCTTGCCTTACAATCCCTTACCTTGCCTTGCCTTGCCATCACCTGCGTTGCCATCCCTTGACTTGCCTTGCCATCCCATGCCTTACCTTACCTTGCCTTGTCTTGCCTTGCTACGCCATCTCTTGCCTTCCTTTGCCTTGCCTTGCCTTGCCTTACCTTGCCTTGCCTTGCCATCCCTTGCCTTGCCTTGCATTTCTATGCTTTGCCATTCCTTGCCTTTGACTTTCCTTGCCATCCCTTATCTTTCCTTCCATCCCTTCCTTTGCCTTGCCTTACTATCCCTTGCCTTGCCTTGCCTTGCCATCCCTTTACTTGCCTTGCCTTGCCTTGCCATCCCTTGCCTTGCCATCCCTTGTCTTGCTTTCCCCTGCCTTGCCATTCCGTGACTTGATTTACCATTCCTTTTCCTTGATTTGCCATCCCTTGCCATGCCTTGCCTTGCCTTGCCATTCCTTGACTTGCCTTGTCATGCCTTGTCTTGCCTTGCCATCCCTTTACTTGCCTTGCCTTGCCTTGCCATCCCTTGCCTTGCCATCCCTTGTCTTGCTTTCCCCTGCCTTTCCATTCCTTGACTTGATTTACCGTTCCTTTTCCTTGATTTGCCATCCCTTGCCATGCCTTGCCTTGCCTTGCCATTCCTTGACTTGCCTTGTCATGCCTTGTCTTGCCTTGTCATCACTTGCCTTGCCATCCCTTGCCTTGCCTTGTCATCACTTGCGTTGCCATCCCTTGCCTTGCCATCCCTTGTCTTGCCTTGCCTTACCATCCCTTTCCTTGATTTGCCATCCCTTGTCTTACCTTACCTTGCCGTACCATCCCTTACCTTGCCTTGCTATTTCTTGCTTTGACTTGACATCCCTTCCCTTTCCTACCGTGCCTTGCTTTGCCTTCCCTTGCATTCCCATCCCTTCCCTTGCCATGTTTTCTGTCTTGTCATCCCTTGCCTTGCATTGCCTTGCCTTGCCTTGCCATCCCTTGCATTGCCTTGTCATGCTTTGCTTTGCCTTGCCATCCTTTGCCTTGCCTTACCATACCTTGCCTTGCCTTCCCTTCCCTTGCCATCCCTTGTCTTGCCATGCCTTGCTTTACCTTGCCTTGCCTTGTCATACCTTGCCATCCCTTGTCTTGCCATGCCTTGCTTTACCTTGCCTTGCCTTGTCATACCTTGCTTTGCCTTGTCATCCCTGGATTCGCCTTGACTTGACTTGTCTTTACTTGTCTTGCCTTGCCATCCCTTGCCTTGTGTTACCTTGCCTTGCCATCCCTTGCCTTGCCATCCCTTGCCTTTCTTTGACTTATCTTGCCATCCCTTGTCTTGCTTTCCCCTGCCTTGCCATTCCTTGACTTGATTTACCGTTCCTTTTCCTTGATTTGCCATCCCTTGCCATGCCTTGCCTTGCCTTGCCATTCCTTGACTTGCCTTGTCATGCCTTGTCTTGCCTTGCCATCCCTTGCCATCCCTTGCCTTGCCATCCCTTGCCTTGCCTTGCCATCCCTTGCCCTGCCTTGCAATCCCTTGCCTTGCCTTGCCTTACCATCCCTTGCCTTGCCATCCCTTGCCTTGCCCTGCCATCCTTTGACTTGTTTTGCCTTGCCATCCCTTACCTTGCCTTGCCATCCCTTGCCTTGCCCTGCCATCCTTTGACTTGTTTTGCCTTGCCATCCCTTACCTTGCCTTGCCATCCCTTGCCTTGCCTTGCCATCCCTTGCCTTGCCATCCCTTGCCTTGCTTTGCCTTTCCTTGCCATGCTTCGCCATCCCTTGCATACCTTGCCATCCCTTACCTTGCCCTGCCAGCCCTTCCCTTGCCCTGCCTTGCCTTACCTTGCCATCCCTTGCCTTGCGTTGCCATCCCTTGCCTTGCCTTACCTTTCCATCTCTCGCCTTGCCATTCCTTGCTTTGCGTTGCCTTGCCTTACCATCCCTGGACTCGCCTTTCCTTGACTTCCCTTGACTTGCCTTGCCTTGCAATACCTTGCCTTGTCCTGTCATCCCTTGGCTTGCCCTGCTATACCTTGCCTTGCCTTGCCTTTACATCCTTTGCCTTGCAATTCCTTGCTTTGCCTTGCCTTGCCTTGCCATCCCTTGCCTTGCCTTGCCTTACCATCCCTGGACTTGCTTGCCTTTACCTTCCTTTACGTTCCTTACCTTGCCATCTTTTGCCTTATCTTTCCTTGCCATCTCTTGCCTTGCCATCCCCTACCCTGCCTTGCAATCCCTTGCCTTGCCTTACCATCCCTTGCCTTGCCATCCCTTACCTTGCCTTGCCATCCCTTGCCTTACCTTGCCATCCCTTGCCTTGCCTTGCCATCCCCTGCCTTGCCATGCCTTGCCAGGCCTTACTTTGCCTTGCCTTGCCTTGCCTTGCCATGCCTTGCCTTCCCTTGCCTTGCCATCACTGGACTCGCCTTGACTTGACTTGCCTTTACTTGTCTTGCCTTACCATCTCTTGCCTTGCTTTGTTTTGCCATCCCTTGCCTTGCATTTCCTTGTCATCCCTTGTTTTGCCATGCCGTCCGTTTCCTTGCCATCCCTTGTCTTACCTTGCCTTGCCTTGCCATCCCTTGACTTTATTTCCCATCCCTTTCCTTGATTTGTCATTCCTTGCCTTGACTTGCCATCCCTTGTCTTGCCTTGCCTTGCCTTGCCCTCCCATGACTTGATTTCCCATCCCCTTCCTTGATTTACCATCCCTTACCTTACCATGCCTTGCCATCCCTTACCTTATCATGCCTTGCCATCCCTTGCCTTGCCTTGCCATCCCTTGACTTTATTTCCCATCCCTTTCCTTGATTTGTCATTCCTTGCCTTGACTTGCCATCCCTTGTCTTGCCTTGCCTTGCCTTGCCCTCCCATGACTTGATTTCCCATCCCCTTCCTTGATTTACCATCCCTTACCTTACCATGCCTTGCCATCCCTTACCTTATCATGCCTTGCCATCCCTTACCTTATCATGCCTTGCCATCCCTTGCCTTGCCTTACCTTGCCTTGCCATCCCTTACCTTGCCTTGCCATTTCTTGCCTTGCCTTGTCATCCCTTGCATTGCCTTGCCATCCTTTGCCTTGTCTTGCCACCCCTTGTTTTTCCATCCTTTACCTTGCCTTGGCATCCCTTGCCTTGCTTTGCCTGGCCTTGTCATCCCTTGCATTGCCTTGCCATCCCTTGCCTTGCCTTGCCACCCCTTGTTTTTCCATCCTTTGCCTTGCCTTGGCATCCCTTGCCTTGCTTTGCCTTGCCTTGCCATCCCTTGCCTTGCTTTGCCTTGCCTATCCATCTCATATTTTGCCATTTGTTGTCTTTGTCTTCCCTTGCCGTCCCTTTCCTTACCATGCCTTGCCTTGCATTGACTTGTCATCCCTTGTCTTGCCATGCCTTGCCATGCCTTGCCTTGCCATCCCTTGTCTTGCCCTGCCATCCCTTGTCTTGCCCTGCCATCCCTTGTCTTGCCCTGCCATCCCTTGCCTTGTCTTGCCTTGCCATCCCTTGACTTGCCTTGTCATCTTTTGCCTTGCCTTGCCATCCTTTGCCTTGTCATGCCTTGCCAGACCTTGCTTTGCCTTGCCTTGCCTTGCCATACCTTGCCTTGGCTTACCTTGCCATACCTGGACTCGCCTTGGCTTACCTTGCCATACCTGGACTCGCCTTGGCTTACCTTGCCATACCTGGACTCGCCTTGCCTTGACGTGCCTTTACTTGCTTTGTCTTGCCATCCCTTGCCTTATCTTGCCTTGCCATCCCTTACCTTAACTTGCCTTGCTATCCCTTGCCCTACCATCCCTTGGCTTGCTATCTCTTACCTTGCCTTGCCACTTCTTGCCTTGCCATCCCTTACCTTGCCTTGCCATTTCTTGCCTTTCCTTGCCACCCTTTTTTTTGCCATCCCTTGCCTTGCCTTGCCTAGCCATCCCTTGTCTTGCCTTTCCTTACCATCTCTTGCTATGCCATCCCTTGCCTTGCCTTGCCTTACCTTCCCTTGCCTCGCCTAGCCATCCCTTGTCTTGCCTTTCCTTACCATCTCTTGCTATGCCATCCCTTGCCTTGCCTGACCTTCCCTTGCCTCGACTTGCCTTGCCCTTCCTTGCCTTACCTTTCCTTACCTTAGCTTGCTTTGGCATCCATTGCCTTACCTTGTCTTGCCTTGTCTTGTCTTTCCTTGTCATCCCTTGCCTTGCCTTGCAATCCCTTGCCTTGCCTTGATTTTCCTTACCTTGCCATCCCTTCCTTTGCCTTACCTTACCATCCCTTGCCTTGCCATCCCTTGCTATCGCTTGCCTTGCCATCGCTTGACTTGCTTTGCTTATCCTTACTTTGCCTTGCTTTGCCTTGTCATCCCTTGACTTGCCTTGCCATCTCATGCCTTGCCTTGGGATGACTTGCCTTACCTTGTCATCCCTTGCATTCCTTTTCCTTGCCTTGCCTTTCCTTGCCTTGAATTCCCATGTTTTGCCATTCCTTGTCTTTCCTTGTCTTGCATTCCCATGCTTTGTCATTCCTTGCCTTTGACTTTCCTTGCCATCCCTTATATTTCCTTACCATCCCTTGCCTTTCCTTGCCATCCCTTGCCTTTCCTTGCCATCTCTTGCCTTACCATCCCTTGCCTTTCCTTGCCATCCCTTGCATTGCCTTGCATTGCCTTGCCATCCCTTGTTTTACCTTGCCATCACTTGTCTTGCCATTCCTTGCCTTGCCATCCCTTGCCTTTCCATCCCTTTCCTTTCCATCCCTTGCCTTGCCATTCCTTTCCTTGTCTTACCTTACCGTGCCTTGCCACACGTTTTTTTGCCATGCCATCACTTGCCTTGCCATCCCTTGCCTTTACATCCCTTGCCTTGCCTTGCCTTGCTTTGCCTTGCCTTGCCTTGCTATTCCTTGCCTTGCCATCCCTTACCTTGCCTTGCTTTGCCATCTCAATCCTTGCCATTCCTTCCCTTTGACTTTCCTTGCCATCCCTTGCCTTTCCATCCCTTGCCTTACCATCCCTTGCCTTGCCATCCCTTGCATTGCCTTCCCATCCCTTGTTTTGCCTTGCTATCCCTTGCCTTGCCATCCCTTGCCTTGCCATCCCTTGACTTATCTTGCCTTGCTATCCCTTGCCCTGCTATCCCTCGCCTTGCCATCCCTTGCTATCGCTTGCCTTGCCATCTCTTGACTTACTTTGCCATTCCTTACTTTGCCATTTCTTGCCTTGTCATCCCTTGCCTTGCCATCCCTTGCTTTGCCATCCCTTGCCTTGTCTTGCCATCCCTTGCCTTGCTTTGCCTTTCCTTGCCATGCTTCGCCATCCCTTGCATACCTTGCCATCCCTTGCCTTGCCCTGCCATCCCTTGCCTTGCCCTGCCTTGCCTTGCCTTGCCATCCCTTGCCTTGCCATGCCTTACTTTGCCTTGCCTTGCCTTACGATACCTCGCCTTGCCTTGCCTTACCATACCTCGCCTTGCCTTACGATACCTCGCCTTGCCTTGCCATCCCTTGCCTTTCTTTGCTATCCCTTGCCTTGACATCACTTATCTTTCCTTGCATTGCCATCCCTTGCATTGCCTGGCCATCCCTTGTTTTGCCTTCCCTTGCCTTGACTTTCCATCCCTTGCTTTGCATTGTCTTTCCTTGCCTTATCATACCTCACCTTGCCTTGCCTTGCCATCCCTTGCCTTTCTTTGCCATCCCTTGCCTTGACATCACTTGTCTTTCCTTGCATTGACATCCCTTGCATTGCCTTGCCATCCCTTGTTTTGCCTTGCCATCGTTACCTTTCCATCCCTTGCCTTGCCTTGTCTTGCCTTGCCATCCCTTCCCTTGCATCCTCATTCCTCGCCGTTCCTTGCTTTTGACTTTCCTTGCCATCCTTTCCCTTTTTTTTCCTTACCATGCCTTGCCTTGCCTTCCCTTGCCTTACCTTGCCATACCTTGCCTTGTCCTGCCATCCCTTGGCTTGCCCTGCTATCCCTTGCCTTACCTTGCCTTTCCATCCCTTGCCTTGCAATTCCTTGCTTTCCCTTGCCTTGCCTTGCCATACCTTGCCTTGTCTTGCCTTGCCATCCCTGGACTTGCCTTGCCTTGACCTTCCTTTACGTTCCTTCCCTTGCAATCCCTTGCCTTATCTTACCTTGCCATCCCTTGCCTTGCCTTAACTTGCCTTGCCATCCCTTACCTTGCCTTGCCATTTCTTGCCTTGCCTTGCCATTTCTTGCCTTGCCTTGCCCTGCCATACCTTTCCTTTCTTACCATCGCTTGCCTTACCTTGCCTTCCCTTGGATCCCTTGCCTTGCCATCTCTTGCCTTATCTTGCCTTGCTATCCGTTGCCCTGCCATCCCTTGCCTTGCCATCCCTTACCTTGCCTTGCCACTTCTTGCCTTGCCATCCCTTACCTTGCCTTGCCATTTATTGCCTTGCCTTGCCACCCCTTGTTTTGCCAACCCTTGCCTTTACTTGCCATCCCTTGCCTTGCCATCTCGTCTTGCCTTACCTTGCCATCCCTTGTCTTGCCTTTCCTTACCATCTCTTGCTTTGTCATCCCTTGTCTTGCCTTACCTTGCCTTACTTTGCCTTGCTTTGGCATCCCTTGCCTTACCTTGTCTTGTCTTGCCTTGCCTATCCTTGCCATCCCTTGCCTTGCCTTGCAATCCCTTGCCTTGCCTTGATTTTCCTTACCTTGCCATCCCTTCCTTTACCTTGCCTTACCATCCCTTGCCTTACCATCCCTTGCTATCGCTTGTCTTGCCATCTCTTGACTTGCTTTGCCATTCCTTGCTTTGCCTTGCCTTGCCTTGTTATCCCTTGCCTTGCCATCCCTTGACTTGCCTTGCCATCCCATGCCTTGCCTTGGGATGACTTGCCTTGCCTTGTCATCCCTTGCCTTCATTTACCTTGCCTTGCCTTTCCTTGCCTTGCATTCCCATGCTTTGTCATTCCTTGCCTTTGACTTTCCTTGCCATCCCTTATATTTCCTTACCATCCCTTGCCTTGCCTTACCATCCCTGGCCTTGCCTTGCCATCACTTACATTGCTATGTCTTCTCTTGCTTTGCCATTCCTTGCTTTCCCTTGCTTTTTCATCCCTTGTCTTGCCATCCCTTGACTTGCCTTGCCATCCCATCCCATCCCATCCCATCCCATCCCATGCCTTGCCTTGCCTTGCCTTGTATTGCCTTGCCATTCCTTACCTTTATTTGTCTTGCCTTGCCTTGCCATTTCTTGCCTTGCCTTGCCATCCCTTGCCTTTCTTTGCCTTGCATTCCCATGCTTTGCCATTCCCTGCCTTTGACATTCCTTGGTATCCCTTTATCTTTCCTTACCATCCCTTGCCTTCCCTTCCCTTGCCATCCCTTGCATTGTCTTGCCTTGTCATCCCTTGCCTCATCTTGTCTTGCCATCCCTTGCCTTGCCTTGCCATCCCTTGCCTTGCCTTGCCATCCCCTGCCTTGCCATGCCTTGCCAGGCCTTACTTTGCCTTGCCTTGCCTTGCCTTGCCATGCCTTGCCTTCCCTTGCCTTGCCATCACTGGACTCGCCTTGACTTGACTTGCCTTTACTTGTCTTGCCTTACCATCTCTTGCCTTGCTTTGTTTTGCCATCCCTTGCCTTGCATTTCCTTGTCATCCCTTGTTTTGCCATGCCGTCCGTTTCCTTGCCATCCCTTGTCTTACCTTGCCTTGCCTTGCCATCCCTTGACTTTATTTCCCATCCCTTTCCTTGATTTGTCATTCCTTGCCTTGACTTGCCATCCCTTGTCTTGCCTTGCCTTGCCTTGCCCTCCCATGACTTGATTTCCCATCCCCTTCCTTGATTTACCATCCCTTACCTTACCATGCCTTGCCATCCCTTACCTTATCATGCCTTGCCATCCCTTGCCTTGCCTTGCCATCCCTTGACTTTATTTCCCATCCCTTTCCTTGATTTGTCATTCCTTGCCTTGACTTGCCATCCCTTGTCTTGCCTTGCCTTGCCTTGCCCTCCCATGACTTGATTTCCCATCCCCTTCCTTGATTTACCATCCCTTACCTTACCATGCCTTGCCATCCCTTACCTTATCATGCCTTGCCATCCCTTACCTTATCATGCCTTGCCATCCCTTGCCTTGCCTTACCTTGCCTTGCCATCCCTTACCTTGCCTTGCCATTTCTTGCCTTGCCTTGTCATCCCTTGCATTGCCTTGCCATCCTTTGCCTTGTCTTGCCACCCCTTGTTTTTCCATCCTTTACCTTGCCTTGGCATCCCTTGCCTTGCTTTGCCTGGCCTTGTCATCCCTTGCATTGCCTTGCCATCCCTTGCCTTGCCTTGCCACCCCTTGTTTTTCCATCCTTTGCCTTGCCTTGGCATCCCTTGCCTTGCTTTGCCTTGCCTTGCCATCCCTTGCCTTGCTTTGCCTTGCCTATCCATCTCATATTTTGCCATTTGTTGTCTTTGTCTTCCCTTGCCGTCCCTTTCCTTACCATGCCTTGCCTTGCATTGACTTGTCATCCCTTGTCTTGCCATGCCTTGCCATGCCTTGCCTTGCCATCCCTTGTCTTGCCCTGCCATCCCTTGTCTTGCCCTGCCATCCCTTGTCTTGCCCTGCCATCCCTTGCCTTGTCTTGCCTTGCCATCCCTTGACTTGCCTTGTCATCTTTTGCCTTGCCTTGCCATCCTTTGCCTTGTCATGCCTTGCCAGACCTTGCTTTGCCTTGCCTTGCCTTGCCATACCTTGCCTTGGCTTACCTTGCCATACCTGGACTCGCCTTGGCTTACCTTGCCATACCTGGACTCGCCTTGGCTTACCTTGCCATACCTGGACTCGCCTTGCCTTGACGTGCCTTTACTTGCTTTGTCTTGCCATCCCTTGCCTTATCTTGCCTTGCCATCCCTTACCTTAACTTGCCTTGCTATCCCTTGCCCTACCATCCCTTGGCTTGCTATCTCTTACCTTGCCTTGCCACTTCTTGCCTTGCCATCCCTTACCTTGCCTTGCCATTTCTTGCCTTTCCTTGCCACCCTTTTTTTTGCCATCCCTTGCCTTGCCTTGCCTAGCCATCCCTTGTCTTGCCTTTCCTTACCATCTCTTGCTATGCCATCCCTTGCCTTGCCTTGCCTTACCTTCCCTTGCCTCGCCTAGCCATCCCTTGTCTTGCCTTTCCTTACCATCTCTTGCTATGCCATCCCTTGCCTTGCCTGACCTTCCCTTGCCTCGACTTGCCTTGCCCTTCCTTGCCTTACCTTTCCTTACCTTAGCTTGCTTTGGCATCCATTGCCTTACCTTGTCTTGCCTTGTCTTGTCTTTCCTTGTCATCCCTTGCCTTGCCTTGCAATCCCTTGCCTTGCCTTGATTTTCCTTACCTTGCCATCCCTTCCTTTGCCTTACCTTACCATCCCTTGCCTTGCCATCCCTTGCTATCGCTTGCCTTGCCATCGCTTGACTTGCTTTGCTTATCCTTACTTTGCCTTGCTTTGCCTTGTCATCCCTTGACTTGCCTTGCCATCTCATGCCTTGCCTTGGGATGACTTGCCTTACCTTGTCATCCCTTGCATTCCTTTTCCTTGCCTTGCCTTTCCTTGCCTTGAATTCCCATGTTTTGCCATTCCTTGTCTTTCCTTGTCTTGCATTCCCATGCTTTGTCATTCCTTGCCTTTGACTTTCCTTGCCATCCCTTATATTTCCTTACCATCCCTTGCCTTTCCTTGCCATCCCTTGCCTTTCCTTGCCATCTCTTGCCTTACCATCCCTTGCCTTTCCTTGCCATCCCTTGCATTGCCTTGCATTGCCTTGCCATCCCTTGTTTTACCTTGCCATCACTTGTCTTGCCATTCCTTGCCTTGCCATCCCTTGCCTTTCCATCCCTTTCCTTTCCATCCCTTGCCTTGCCATTCCTTTCCTTGTCTTACCTTACCGTGCCTTGCCACACGTTTTTTTGCCATGCCATCACTTGCCTTGCCATCCCTTGCCTTTACATCCCTTGCCTTGCCTTGCCTTGCTTTGCCTTGCCTTGCCTTGCTATTCCTTGCCTTGCCATCCCTTACCTTGCCTTGCTTTGCCATCTCAATCCTTGCCATTCCTTCCCTTTGACTTTCCTTGCCATCCCTTGCCTTTCCATCCCTTGCCTTACCATCCCTTGCCTTGCCATCCCTTGCATTGCCTTCCCATCCCTTGTTTTGCCTTGCTATCCCTTGCCTTGCCATCCCTTGCCTTGCCATCCCTTGACTTATCTTGCCTTGCTATCCCTTGCCCTGCTATCCCTCGCCTTGCCATCCCTTGCTATCGCTTGCCTTGCCATCTCTTGACTTACTTTGCCATTCCTTACTTTGCCATTTCTTGCCTTGTCATCCCTTGCCTTGCCATCCCTTGCTTTGCCATCCCTTGACTTGCCTTGCCATCCCATGCCTTGCCTTGGGATGACTTGCCTTGCCTTGTCATCCCTTGCATTGCTTTTCCTTGCCTTGCCTTTCCTTGCCTTGAATTCCCATGCTTTGCCATTCCTTGTCTTTCCTTGCCTTGCATTCCCATGCTTTGTCATTCCTTGCCTTTGACTTTCCTTGCCATCCCTTATATTTCCTTACCATCCCTTGCCTTGCCTTACCATCCCTGGCCTTGCCTTGCCATCACTTACATTGCTATGTCTTGACTTGCTTTGCCATTCCTTGCTTTGCCTTGCTTTGTCATCCCTTGCCTTACCATCCCTTGAGTTGCCTTGCCATCCCATGTCATGCCTTACCTTTCCTTGTATTGCCTTTCCTTGTATTGCCTTACCATTCTTTGCCTTTATTTGTCTTGCCTTGCCTTGCCATTTCTTGCCTTGCCTTGCCATCCCTTGCCTTTCCTTGCCTTGTATTCCCATGCTTTGCCATTCCATGCCTTTGACATTCCTTGGTATCCCTTTATCTTGCCTTCCCTTCCCTTGCCTTCCCTTCCCTTGCCTTGCCATCCCTTGCATTGTCTTGCCTTGCCATCCCTTGCTTTGCCTTGCCTTTCTTTGCCTTGCCATCCCTTGCATTGCCATCACTTGCCTTGCCATCCCTTGCCTTACCATCCCTTGCCTAGCCATCCCTTGCATTGCCTTGCCATCCCTTGTTTTGCCTTGCTATTCCTTGCCTTGCCATCCCTTGGTTTTCCATCCCTTGCCTTACCATCCCTTGCCTTATCTTGCCTTGCCATCGCTTGCCTTGCCTTGCCATCCCTTGCTTTACCATGCCTTGCCAGGCCTTGCTTTGCCTTCCCTTGCCTTGTCATACCTTGCCTTGCCTTGCCCTACCATCTCTGGACTCGCCTTGCCTTGACTTGCCTTTACTTGCCTTCCCTTGCCATCCCTTGCCTTGCCATCTCTTACCTTGCATTGCCGTGCCACCCCTTCTTTTGCCATGCCGTCCCTTGACTTGCCATCCCTTGCCTTTCCATCACTTCCCTGGCCTTGCTTTGCTTTGCCTTGCCATCCCTTGTCTTACCTTGCCTTGCCTTGCCATCCCTTGACTTTATTTCCCATCCCATTCCTTGATTTGCCAATCCTTGCCTTGCCTTGCCATCACTTGCCTTTCCATCCCTTGCCTTGCCATCCCTTGTCTTCCCTTGCCTTGCCCTCCCATGACTTGATATCCCATCCCCTTCCTTGATTTACCATCCCTTACCTTATCATACCTTGCCATCCCTTGCCTTGCCTTACCTTGCCTTACATTCCCTTACCTTGCCTTGCCATTTCTTGCCTTGCCTTGTCATCCCTTGCATTGCCTTGCCATCCCTTGCATTGCCTTGCCACCCCTTGTTTTTCCATCCTTTGCCTTGCCTTGACATCCCTTGCCTTGCCTTTCCTTGCCTTCCATTCTCATGCCTTGCCGTTCCTTGCTTTTGAATTTCCTTGCCATCCCTTCCCTTTCCTTACCATGCCTTGCCTTGCCTTGCCTTGCCATCCCTTGCATTGCTTTGCCATCCTTTGCCTTGCCTTGCCTTACCTTACCTTTTCATACCTTGCCTTGCCTTCCCTTGCCATCCTTTGCCTTGCGTTGCCATCCCTTGCCTTGCCATTCCTTGCATTGCCATCCCTTGCCTTGCCATCCCTTGCCTTGCCTTGCCTTGCCTTGCCTTGCGTTGCTTTCCCTTGCCTTTGCCATCTTTTACCTTCCTTGTCCTTGCCTTGCCATCTCTTGCCTTGCCTTGCCATCCCTTGCCCTGCCTTGCAATCCCTTGCCTTGCCTTTCCTTACCATCCCTTGCCTTGCCATCCCATGCCTTGCCCTGTCATCCTTTGACGTGCTTTGCCTTGCCATCCCTTGCCTTGCCTTGCCTTGCCTTGCCATCCCTTGCCTTGCTTTGCCATCCCTTGTTTTGCCATGCCTTGCTTTGCCTTTCCTTGCCATCTCTTGCCATATTTTGCCATCCCTTGCAATACCTTCCCATCCCTTGCCTTGCTTTGCCATCCCTTGCCTTGCCTTTCCATCTCTTGCCTTGCCATTCCTTGCTTTGCGTTGCCTTGCCTTGCAATACCTTTCCTTGCCTTGCCTTACCATCCCTGGACTCGCCTTTCCTTGTCTTGCCTTTATTTGCCTTGCCTTGCCATCCCTTGCCGTGCCATCTTTTGCCTTATCTTGCCTTGCCATCCCTTGCCTTGCCATTTCTTGCCTTACCTTGCCTTGCAATCTCTTGCCTTGCCTTGCCATCCCTTGCATTGCCATGCCACCCTGTGTTTTGCCATTCCTTGCCTTGCCTTGCCTTGCCTTGCCATCGCTTGCCTTGCCTTGCCATCCCTTGCATTGCCTTGCCATCCCTTCCGTTGCCATGCCTTGCCATGCCTTTCTTTATCTTTCCTTGCCATTTCTTGCCATGTTTTGCCATCCCTTGCCATACCTTGCCATCCCTTGCCTTGATCTGCCATCTCTTGCCTTGCCATCCCTTACCTTACCTTACCATCCCTTGCCTTGTCTTGCCATCCCTTGCCTTGCCATGCCTTGCTTTACCTTACCTTGCCTTACCATACCTCGCCTTGCCCTGCCTTGCCAACCTGTTGCATTTCTTTGCCATCCCTTGCCTTGACATCACTTGTCTTTCCTTGCATTGCCATCCCTTGCATTGCCTTGTCATCCCTTCTTTTACCTTTCTTTCCCTTGCCTTGCCATGCCTTGCTTTGCCTTGCCTTGCCTTGCCATTTCTTGCCTTGCCTTGCCATCCCTTGCCTTGCCTTGACATCCCTTGACTTGCCTTGCCACGCCTTGGTTTGCTATCTCTTGCCTTGCCTTGCCATCCCTTGCCTTTCTTTGCCTTGCCTATCCATCTCATGTTTTGCCATTCGTTGTCTTTGTCTTTCCTTGCCATCTCTTCCCTTTCCTTACCATGCCTTAGCATTGACTTTCCATCCCTTGCCTTGCTATGCCTTGCCATGCCTTACAATCCCTTGTCTTGCCATCCCTTGCCTCTCCCTGTTATTACTTACCTTACCTTGCCTTGCCATCATCTGCCTTGCCTTGCCATCCCCTGCCTTACCTTGCCTTGCAATCCCTTGTCTTCCCTTGCCTTGCCATTCCAGGACTCGCCTTGCCTTGACTTGCCTTTAGTTGCCTTGCCTTGCCATCCCTTGACTTATCTTGCCTTGCCATCCCTTGACTTATCTTGCCTTGCCATCCCTTGCCATCCCTTAACTTACCTTGCCATTTCTTGCCTTGTCTTGCCTTGCCATCCCTTATCTTGCCTTGCAATCCCTTGCCTTGCCTTGCCTTTCCTTGCCATCCCTTACCTTGCCTTGCCGTTTCTTGCCTTGCCATCACTTGCATTGCCTTGCCACCCCTTGTTTTACCATCCTTTGCCTTGCCTTGACATCCCTTGCCTTGCTTTGCCTTGCCTTGCCATCTCATGTCTTGCCATTCGTTGTCTTTGTCTTTCATTGCCATCCCTTGACTTTCTTTGCCCTCCCTTCCCTTGACATCAGTTGTCTTTCCTTGCATTGCCATCCCTTGCATTGCCTTGCCATCCCTTGTTTTGCCTTGCCATCCCTTGCCTTTCCATCCCTTGCCTTACCTTGTCTTGCCTTGCCTTTCCTTGCCATCTCTTGCCTTGCCTTGCCATCCCTTGCCTTGCCTTTCCATCCTTTGCCTTGCCTTGCCTTGCCATCTGTTGCCTTGCCTTCCCTTGCCATCCCTTGCCTTGCCCCGCTGTTGCCTTGCGTTGTCATATCTTGCCTTGCCTTGCCATCCCTTGCCTTGCCATCTCTTACCTTGCCATTCCTTGCTTTGAGTTGCCTTGCCATCCTTGGACTCGCCTTTCCTTGGCTTACCTTTACTTGCCTTGTCAACGCTTGCCTTGCCCTTCCTTGCTTTGAGTTGCCTTGCCTTGCCATTCCTGGACTCACCTTTCCTTGACTTGTCTTTACTTGCCTTGCCTTCCATCCCTTGCCTTGCATTGCCTTGCCACCCCTTTTTTTTGCCATGCCGTCCCTTGCCTTGCCATCCCTTGCCTTTCCATCCCTTCCCTTGCCTTTCTTTGCTTTGCCTTGCCATCTCTTGCCTTGCCTTGCCTTGCCCTACCATCCCTTGACTTGATTTGCCATCCCTTTCCTTGATTTTCTGTCCCTTGTATTTCCTTGCTATCCCTTGCCTTGCCTTGCCATGCCTTGCCCTTCCATCCCTTGACTTGATTTGACATCCCTTTCCTTGATTTTCCATCCGTTGTATTTCCTTGCTATCCCTTGCCTTGCCTTGCCATGCCTTGCCTTGCCATCGCTTTCCTTGCCTTGCCTTGCCATCCCTTGTCTTGGCTTGTCTTGCCCTGCCATCTCTTGACTTGATTTGCCATCCCTTTCGTTGATTTTCCATCATTTTCCTTGATTTTCCATCCCTTGCCTTGCCTTGCCTTGCCATCCTTTGCCTTGCCTTGCCATCTCTTTCGTTTCCTTGCCATCCCTGGCTTTGCCATGCCTTGCCATGTCTTGCTTTACTTTACCTTGCCATCCCTTGCCTTGTCTTGTTTTGCCTTGTCATCCCTTGACTTGATTTGCCATCCTTTTCCTTGATTTGCCATCTCCCTCCTGGCCTTGCCTTGCCATCTCCTGCCTTGCCTTGCCATGCCTTGCCTTGCCTTGCCATCCCTTGCCTTTCCATCCTTTGAGTTGCTTTGTCTTGCCTTGCCTTTCCTTGCCTTGCCTTGCCTTGCCATCTCTTGCCTTGCCTTCCCTTGCCATCCCTTGCCTTGCCTTCCCTTGCCATCCCTTGCCTTACCTTCCCTTGCCATCCCTTGCCTTGCCCTGCCGTTGCCTTGCGTTGTCATATCTTGCCTTGCCTTGTCATATCTTGCCTTGCCTTACCATCCCTTCCCTTGCCTTGCCTTGCCATATCTGGCATTGACATTCCTTGCTTTGAGTTGCCTTGCCATCCCTGGACTCGCCTTTCCTTGGCTTACCTTTACTTGCCTTGTCATCTCTTGCCTTGCCATTCCTTGCTTTGAGTGCCTTGCCTTGCCATCCCTGGACTCACCTTTCCTTGACTTGCCTTTACTTGCCTTGCCTTCCATCCCTTGCCTTGCATTGCTTTGCCACCCCTTTTTTTGCCATGCCGTCCCTTGACTTGCCATCCCTTGCCTTTCCATCCCTTCCCTTGCCTTGCTTTGCTTTGCCTTGCCATCTCTTGCCTTGCCTTGCCTTGCCCTACCATCCCTTGACTTGATTTGCCATCCCTTTCCTTGATTTTCCATCCTTTTCCTTGATTTTCCATCCCTTGCCTTGCCTTGCCATCCCTTGCCTTGCCTTGCCATCTCTTTCCTTTCCTTGCCATCCCTGGCCTTGTCATGCCTTGCCATGCCTTGCTTTACTTTGCCTTGCCATCCCTTGTCTTGCCTTGCCTTGCCTTGTCATCCCTTGACTTGATTTGCCATCCCTTTCCTTGATTTGCCATCTCTCTCGTGGCCTTGCCTTGCCATCTCCTGCCTTGCCTTGCCATGCCTTGCCTTGCCTTGCCTTGCCATCACTTGCCTTGCCATCCCTTGCCTTGCCATCCCTTGCCTTTCTTTGACTTGCCTTGCCATACCTTTCCTTGTTTTGACTTACCATCCCTGGACTCGCCTTGCCTTGCCTTGCCTTTACTTGCCTTGCCTTGCCATCCTTTGCATTATCTTGCCTTGCCATCTCTTGTCTTGCCATCCCTTGCCTTGCCTAACCTTGCCTTGCCTTACGTTGCCATCTCATACCTTGGCATTCCTTTACTTTGACTTTCCTTGCCATCTCTTGCCCTTACTTGCCATCCCTTGCCTTATCATCCCTTGCCTTTCATTGCCTTACTTTCTCTTGCCACCCCTTGCCTTGCCTTGCTTTGCCATTCCTTGCCTACCCATGACTTGCCATGCCTTGCCTTGCCATCCCTTGCCTTTCTTTGACTTGCCTTGCCATTCCTTACCTTTCCATCCCTTCCCTTGCCTTGCCTTGCTTTACCTTGCCATCCATTTCCTTGCCTTCCCTTGCCTTGCTTTGCCATCCCTTGCATTGCCATACCAACCCTTGTTTTGCCATGCCGTCTCTTACCTTGCCTTACTTTGCCTTTCCATCCCTTCCCTTCCCTTGCCTTTCTTTGTCTTGTCATCCCTTGCCTTACATTGACTTGCCATCCCTTGCCTTGCCATCCCTTCCCATGCCTTGCCTTGACATACCTTGCCATGCCTTGACATCTCTTGCCTTGCTTTCCCTTGTCTTGCCTTGCCCTGCCATCCGTTGACTTGATTTGCCATTCCTTTCCTTGATTTTTCATCCATTGCCTTGCCTTGAGATCCCTTGCCTTGCCATCCCTTCCCATGCCTTGCCTTGACATACCTTGCCTTGCCTTGACATCTCTTGCCTTGCTTTCCCTTGTCTTGCCTTGCCCTGCCATCCGTTGACTTGATTTGCCATTCCTTTCCTTGATTTTTCATCCATTGCCTTGCCTTGCCATCCCTTGCCTTGCCATGCCATCCCTTCCCTTGCCTTGCCATCCCGTGCCTTGCCATGCCTTACCATGCCTTGCTTTGCCTTGCCTTGCCATCCCTTGTCTTTCATTTGCCTTTCCATCCCTTCCCTTTCCATCCCTTCCTTTGCCTTGCCTTGCTTTACCTTGCCATCCCTTTCCTTGCCATCCCTTGCCTTTCCATTCCTTTCCTTTGCCTTGCCATCCTTGCCTTGCCTTGGTTTGCCATCCCTTGCCTTGCCATGAGTTGCCTTGCCTTGCCAACACTTGCCTTGCCATCCCATGCCTTGGCTTGCCTTCCCTTGCCTTGCCTTCCCATCCCTTGCCTTCCGTTGCCTTGTCTTGCCATCCCTTGCCTTGCCATCCTTTGCATTGCCTTGCCTACCATCCCTTGCCTTTCCATCCCTTGCCCTGCATTGCCTTGCCTTGCCATCTTTTCCCTTGCCGTCCCTTGCCTTGCCTTGCCTTGCCTTGCCTTGCCCTGCCTTGCCTTGGCATACCTTGCCTTTCCATCCCTTGCCTTGCCTTTCCATCCCTTACCTTGCCATTCCTTGCATTTCCTTGCCATCCCTTGCGTTTACATCCCTTACCTTGCCTTGCCATCTCTTGTCTTGACTTGCCATCCCTTGCCTTGCCATCCCTTCCCATGCCTTGCCTTGACATACCTTGCCTTGCCTTGACATCTCTTGCCTTGCTTTCCCTTGTCTTGCCTTGCCTTGCCATGCCATCCGTTGACTTGATTTGCCATTCCTTTCCTTGATTTTTCATCCATTGCCTTGCCTTGCCATGCCTTGCCTTGCCCTGCCTTGCATTCCCTTGCCTTGCCATGCCTTGCCATGCCTTGCTTTGCCTTACCTTGCCAACCCGTCTTTCTTTGATTTGCCTTTCCATCCTTTACCTTTCCATCCCTTCCTTTGCCTTGTCTTGCTTTACCTTGCCATCCTTTCCTTGCCATCCCTTGCCTTGCCTTACCTTCCCTTCCCTTACCATCCCTTGCATTGCCTTGCCAACCCTTGTTTTGCCATGCCGTCTCTTACCTTGCCATCCCTTGCCTTTTCATCCCTTACCTTGCCTTGCCTTACCTTACCTTGCCATCCCTTTCCTTGACATCCCCTGCCTTGCCATGCCAACCCTTGCCTTGCCATCCCTTGCCTTGCCATCTCATGCCTTGCCATGCCTTGCCTTGCCTTTCTTTGCCTTACCATCCCTTGCCTTGCCTTGCCATGCCTTGCCTTGCCTTGCCAACACTTGCCTTGCCATCGTTTCCCTTGCCATGCCTTGCCATCGTTTCCCTTGCCATGCCTTGCCATCATTTGCCTTCCCTTGCCTTGCCAACACTTGCCTTGCCATCGTTTCCCTTGCCATGCCTTGCCATCATTTGCCTTCCCTTGCCTTACCTTGCCTTGCCATCCCTTGCATTGCCTTGACATCCCTTGCCTTGCCTTCCCTTGCCTTTCCTTGCCTTGCTATCTCATGCCTTGCCATTCCTTCCCTTTGACTTTCCTTGCCATCTCTTGCCTTTCCTTGACATCCCTTGCTTGCATTGCTTTGCCATTTCTTGCCTTGCCTTAACTTACTGTGCCTTGCCACACCTTGTTTTGCCATGCCATCCCTTGCTTTGCCATCCCTTGCCTTGCCATCCCTTGCCTTGCCTTACCATCCCTTGCCTTGCCATGACTTGTCTTGCCTTGCCTTGACTTGCATTGCCATCCCTTGCCTTTCCTTGCCTTACCATCCCATGCCTTGCCTTGCCTTGTCTTACCTTGCCATCCCTTGCGTTGCTTTGCCTTGCCTTGTGTTGCGTTCTTTTGACTTTGTCATATTTTGCCTTCTTTTCCTTGCCTTGCCATCTCTTGCCTTGCCTTGGCATCCCTTGGCTTGCCATCCCTTGCCTTGCCATTTCTGACTTGCTTTGCCATTCCTTGCTTTGCCTTTCCTTGACTTGCCTTGCCATCCCTTGCCTTGCCACGCCATCCCTTGCCTTGCCATCCCTTGCCTTGCCATGCCTTGCTTTGCCTTGCCTTGCTTTGCCTTGCCTTGCTTTGCCTTGCCTTACCTTGCCTTGCCCTGCCCTGCCTTGCCTTTCCTTGGCATGCCTTGCCTTGCCTTGACATCCCTTGCCTTGCTATCCTTTTCCTTGCCTTGCCTTGCCATCCCTGACCTTTGCATTACCTTGACTTGCCTTTACTTGCCTTGCCTTGCCTTTCTTTGCCATCCCTTTCCTTGCCTACTCTTGCCTTGCCTTGCCATCCTTTGACTTGCCTTACCTTCGCTTGCCTTGCCTTGCCATCCCTTGCCTTGCCATGCTATCCCTTGCCTTGCATGCCCTTTCCATCCCTTTCCTTCTCATTCCTTGTCTTTGACTTTCCTTGACATCCTTTGCTTTTCCTTGCCATCCTTTGCCTTGCCATCTGTTGCCTTGCCTTGCCATCCTTTGCCTTGTCGTTCCTTACCTTGCCTTGCCTTGCCATCCCTTGACCTTCCTTGCCTTGCCTTACCATCCTTTGCCTTGCCTTGTCATGCCCTGTCTTGCCTTCCCTTGTCTTGCTTTGCTATGCCTTACCATCCCTTTGCATCCTTTGCCTTGCCATGCCTTGCCTTGCCATCCTTTGCCTTTCACTTTCCTTGCCATCCCTTGCTTTTCCTTGCCATCCCTTGCCTTGCAATCCCTTACCATCCCTTGCCTTGCAATCCCTTGCCATCCCTTACCTTGCCATTCCTTGCCTTTGAATTTCCTTGCCATCCTTTGCTTTTCCTTGCCATCCCTTGCCTTGCCTTCCCTTGTCTTGCCTTGCCTTGCCATTCCTTGCCTTCCCATGCCATCCCTTGCCTCGCAATCCCTTGCCATTCTGTGCCTTGCCATTCCTTGACTTTTACTTTCCTTGCCATCCTTTGCTTTTCCTTGCCATCCTTTGCCTTGCCTTCAGTTGTCTTGCCTTACCTTACCATCCCTTCCCTTGTAATCTCTTGCCATCCCTTGCCTTGCCATTCCTTGCCTTTGACTTTCCTTGCCATTATTTGCTTTTCCTTGCCATCCCATACCTCGCCGTTCCTTGCCTTGCCTTCCCTTCCCTTGCCTTGCGATGTCTAGCCTTGTCTTGCCATCCCTTGCCTTGCCATATTATGCCTTGCCATTCCTTTCCTTGCCTTGCCTTGTTATGCCTTGCCTTGCCATCCTTTGCCTTGCCATGCCATCCCTTGACTTGCAATCTCTTGCCATTTCTTGCCTTGCCATTCCTTGCCATCCCTTGCCTTGCCATTCCTTGCCATACCCTAAACCTCAACCCTAACACTAACACTAACCCTAACCGTAAACCCTAACCATAAATCTAACTCAAACCCCATAAAGTAACCCTAACCCTTACCCTAAACCTAAGCCTAGAGCCTAACCCTAGACCGTAACCTTAACCGTAACCCTAGGCGCTAACCCTAACCCTAATCCTAACCATAACCCTTGCCCTAAGTGTAACCCTAATGACCACAACCCTAATAACCCTAACCCTAAACCTAAACCCTAACCCTAACCCTAAATCCTAACCGTAAACCCAAACCTAACCCTAACTCTAAAGCCTAAACCTAAACTAAGCCTAACTCTAACCCTAACCCTCAACCTATCCCTAATCCTAATCACAACCGCCCTTATGACATTAACCCTAAACCGAACACTAATACTAACCCTAAACCCTAAGCCTAATCGTAACCCTAACCCTAAACCCTAACCCTAACCCTAACGGTAACCCTAACCCTAACACTAAACATAACCCTAACACTAAACCCAAACCCTAACTCAAACCCTAACCCTAACCCTAAACCTAACCCTAATCCTAACCCTAAACCCTAACCCTAACGGTAACCCTAACCCTAACACTAAACATAACCCTAACACTAAACCCAAACCCTAACTCAAACCCTAACCCTAACCCTAACCCTAACCCTAACCCTAATCCTAACCCTAACCCTTAATGTAATGCTAAACCCTAACCCTTCACCTAACACTAACACTAACCCTAACCCTAACCTAACCCTAATCGTAACACTAACCGTAACCCTAAACATAACCCTAATACTAAACCCTTACCCTAACACTAACCCTAAATCTAACCCTAACCCTAACCCTAACCCTAAACCTATTCCTAACCTTAATCACAACCATTGTAATCACCCTATACCTAAACCTAACACTAGCACTAACTCTATACCCTAAGCCTAACCGTAACCCTAACCCGAATCACAACCGCTCTAATGACACTAACCCTAAACCTAATCCTAACCTAATCCTAAAATTAACCCTAACCTTAAACATAACCCTAACCCTAAACACTAACGCCAAATGTAACACTAACGCCAAATGTAACACTAACACCAAACCCTAACCCTAACCCTAACCGTAACCCTAACCCTAAACATAACCCTAACACTAAACCCTAACCCTAACTCTAACATTAACCCTAACCCTAACCCTAACTCTAGACCGTAACCCTAAACCTTACCCTTACCCTAACCCTAACCCTAACCCTAATGACCATCACCCTAATGACCCTAACAGTAACACTATCCGTAATCCTAAACCCTACACCCTAACCGTAACCCTAACCGTAACCCTAACCCTAAAACTGACAGTAACCCTAAACCCTAACCCTAACCCTAACCCTAATGACCCTAACCCCTTAGCCTAACCGTAACCCCTACCCTAAACCCTAATGCTAACCCTAAACCTAACCCTAACCCTAAACCTAACCCTAACCATAACCCTAAACCTCACCCTGAACCTAACCCTAAACCTAAATCTACCTCTCAGTCTACCCTGACCATGACCTTGACCTTAACACTAAAGCTAACTCTAACCCTAAAACCTAACCCTAATCCTAACGCTAACACTAACCCCAAAACCCTAAGCCTAACCGTAACCCTAACCATAAAACTAACACTAACCCTAAACCCTAACCCTAACACTAATATCTAACCCTAACCATATACCCTGACCCTAATCCTAACCCTAACAGTAATCCTTGTGTACCCTAAACCTAACCCTAATCCTTACTCTAAAGATAAACCTAAACCTAACCCTAACCTAAACCTAAAATTAACCCTAACCCTGAACATAACCCTTTTCCTACACTAGAGCCTAACCCTAGACCCTAACCTTAAACCAAACCCTAACCCTATCCCTAACTCTAAACCTAAACCTAACCCTATCCCTAGAGCCTAAACACTAAACCCTAACCTTAACCCTAACCTAGGCCCTAACCCGAACCCAAATCCTAAACCTACTCCTAATGCTTACCCTAATGACCATAATCGTAATGACCCTAATCCTAAAGCCCAACCATAAACCTAAACCAAACGCAAAGTCTAACCCTAAAACCTAATCCTAACCCTAAAACTAACCCTAATGACAATAACCCTCATGACCCTAATCCTAACCCCAAACTCTAACCCTAACCCTAACTCCAATAACCCTAAACCTAACCCTCATAACCCTAACAACCCCAAACCTAACCCTCATAACCCTAATCGTAACCCTAAACCTAAACCTAATGCCCCGACCCTAACCCTGACCCACATTCTAAACCCTAACCCTAACCCTAAACCTTAAAAGTAACCCCAACCCAAACCCTAACGCTAATAACCCTAACTCTAATACCCCTAACCCTAACCATAAACCACACACTAACCCTAACCCTAGAGCCTAACCCTAGACCCTTGCCGTAAACCTAACCCTAGGCCCTAAGCGTATACCCTAACCCAAACCCTAACCCTAGGCCCTAACCCTAACCCTAAACCTAATGACGATAACCCTAATGACCCTAACCCTAACCCTAAACTCTAACCCTAATCCTAAACCTAACCACAACCCTAACCCTAAAACCTAACCCTAACCCTAAACGTAAGGTCAACCCTAACCGTAAAAATAACCCTAAGCCTATAACCTAACCCTAACCCTAAACCTAACATTAACCCTAAACCCTGAAAATAAGCATAACAACTACAATAAAAACTAACCAAACCCTAAACCTAACCCTAACCCTAACCCTAAAACCTAACTCTAATAAGATTAACCCTAATCCTAACTGTAAACCTTACCCTAAACCTAACCCTAACCGTAACCGTAGAGTCTAAACCTACACCCTAACATTAACCCTAACCCTAACCCTAAACCCTAAACCTAACCCTAAACCTAGAGCCTAACCCTAGACCCTAACCTTAAACTTAACGCTAGGCCCTAAACCAAACCCTAATGCTAAACCTAATCCTAACCATTACCCTAACCCTAATGACCATAACCCTAATGACACTAACCAGAACCCCAACCCTAAACTGTAACCCTAACCCTAACCCTAAACCGTAACCCTAATCCTAACCCTAACCCTAAGCTAACCCTAACCCTAAACCCTAACCCTAACCCTAACTCTGAACCTAACCTTAACCCTAACCTTAAACCCTATACCTAACCCTAAACCTAACCCTAACCCAAACCCTTACCCTAACCCTAACACTAATCCTAACCCTACCGGTAACCCTTAACCAAACCTAAGCCTAACCCTAACCCTAACCCGAACCATAACGCTAAACACTAACCCTAACCCTAATAACGCTAACCCTAACTCTAACCCTAATAACCCTAACTCTAATAAGCCTAACGCTAATCCGAAACCTGACGCTAAACCCTAACCCTAACCCTAACCTGAAACTCTAACCCCAACCCTAAACCTAATCCTAACCATAATCCTAGAGCCCAATGGTAGACCCTAACATTAACCCTAACCCTAGTCGCTAACCCTAACCCTTGCACTAAACCCCAATACTAAAACTAACCCTAACCGTAAGCCTAAACCCTAACCCTAACCCTAATGACTCTAACCCTAATAAATCTAAACCTAACCGTGACCCTAACCCTAACCGTAACCCTAACCCTAACCCTAACACCTAACCCTTACCTTAAGCCTAACAATAGTCCTAATGACCCTAAGCATAACCCTAACGACCCTAACCCCAACCCTAACCCTAACCCTGACACTAACCCTAAGCCTGACCCCAGCCCTAAGCCTGACCCTCACCTTGAGCCTAACCCTGAACCTTACCCTGACCCTGGCCCTAAACCTAACCCTAAACACTAATGATAACCCTAAACTTAACACTAAGCCTAAACCCGAAACCTAACACTAACCCTAACACTAACCCTTACCCTAACCCTAATGACCATAACCCTATTGACCCTAGTCCTAACGTTAAACCCTAACCCTAACCCAAACCCAACCCTAAATCTAAGGCTAATCCTAACCCTAAACCTAACCCTTACCCAATCCTAACCCTACACCTAACCCAAACCCTACCCTTACTGACCCTGACTCTCATGACCCGAACCCCTTACCCTAACCCTAACCATTACCCTAATCACCCTCAATCCCAACCGTAAACCTCACCCTAACCCTAATGACCACGACCCTAATGATCCTAACTCTAACCCTAACCCTAACCCTAAACTCTAACTCTAATGGTAACCCTAACCTAACCCTAAAACTAACACTAACCCTAAGCCCTAACCCTAACCATTACCCTAATCACCCTCAATCCCAACCGTAAACCTCACCCTAACCCTAATGACCACGACCCTAATGATCCTAACTCTAACCCTAACCCTAAACTCTAACTCTAATGGTAACCCTAACCTAACCCTAATCACCCTCAATCCTAACCGTAAACCTCACCCTAACCCTAATGACCACGACCCTAATGATCCTAACTCTAACCCTAACCCTAAACTCTAACTCTAATGGTAACCCTAACCTAACCCTAAAACTAACACTAACCCTAAGCCCTAACCCTAACACTAACGCTAACCCTACACCTAAGCCTATACCCTAAAATCTAACCCTCATCCTAATCCTAACCCTAACCCTAACCCTACACCTAAGCCTATACCCTAAAATCTAACCCTCATCCTAATCCTAACCCTAACCCTAACCCTAACCCTAACCCTAACCCGAACCCTAACACAAACCCTAAACCCTAACACTAACCCAAACCCTATATCCTAACCTTAACCCTAACCCTAAAACTAACCCTTACCCAGCCCTAACCCTAATGACCCTAACCCCTTCCCCTATCCCTAACCCTAACCTTTACCCTAAACCCCAACCCTAAAACTAACCCTAATGACCGTAAACCTAATAACCCTATCTCTAAACTATAACCATAACCCTAATCCTAACCCTAACCCTAACCCTAACCCTAATCCTAATCCTAAACCCTAACCCTAACCATAACCATAACCCTAAACTCAACACTACCCCTAAGTTCTATACCTAACCTTAACCCAAAATCTAATCCTAACACTAACCCTTACCTTAACCCTAATCCTAAACCCTAACCGTAACTGTAACCCTAACTCTAACCCTAACACTATCCTTAACCCTGCGTCTAACCCTAATACTGAACTTAACCCTACCCCTACACTACCACTAACCCTAATCCTAAAACTAAACCTAACCCTAAACCTAACCCTAACCCTAACCCTAACTTTCAGCCTAGACTCTAACCCTAACCATAACCCTTATCCAAACCTAACCCAAAATCTAACTCTAACCCTAACTGTAACCCTAATGATCGTAGACATAATGATCCAAACCCCTGACCCTAACCCTAAACTTAACCCTAACCCTAATGCTAAGCCTAACACTAACCTTAATTACCCTAGCCCTAATGACTCTAACCCCTAACCCTTATTCTTAACCCTAACCGTAACATTAACGCCTACTCTAGACACTAACCCTAACCCCAATAACCCTAACCCTAACTCTAATAACCCTAACCCTAATATCCTTAAATCTAATACCCCAAAACCTAACCCTAACACTAACCCTAACCCTAAACCTCAACCCTAACCCTAAACCCTAACCCTAAACCTAAAGTTAAAACTAACACCAGCCCTAAACCCTAACCCTAACCCTAATACTAACCCTACTGGCAACCCTTACCTAACCATAACCCTAACCCTAACCCGAACCTGAACCAAAACCCTAAACCCTAACCCTAAACCGAATAACCCTAACCCTAACTGTAACCCTAACCCTAATAACCCTTAACACTTACAAGCCTAACCCTAACCCTAACCCTAACCCGAAACCTTAACCCTAACCCTAAACCTAACCCTAACCGTAAACCTAGAGCCCAACGCTAAACCCTAACATTAACCCTAACCTGAGGCCCTAACCCTAAACCCTAACCCTAAAACTAACCCTAACCCTTACCCTAGAGCCTAACCCTAGAGCCTAACCCTAGACCCTATCCTTAAACCTAACCCTAGTCTCTAAGCCTCACCCTAATACTAAAACTTAACCAAACACTAAACCTAATGATCATAACCCTACTGACCCTAACCTTAACACCAAACTTTAACCTTAACCCTAAAACTATCCCCAACCCTAACCCTAAACCCTAACCCTAACTGCAACTCTAACCCTAACCCTTAACCTAAAGCTAACCGTAAACCCTAACCCTAAACCTAAACCTAAAACTATCCCCAACCCTAACCCTGAACCCTAACCCTAACTGCAACTCTAACCCTAACCCTTAACCTAAAGCTAACCGTAAACCCTAACCCTAACCCTAAACCTCACCCTAACGCTAAACCCTAACCCTAATCCTAAACCTCACCCTAACCCTAACTCTAATAACCCTAACCCTAATATCCTTAACTCTAATACCCCAAAACCTAACCCTAAACCTCACCCTAACCCTAAACCCTAACCCTAAATCTAAAGTTAAAACCAACACTAGCCCTAAATCCTAACCCTAAACCTAACCCTAATACTAACCCTACCGGTAACCCTTACCCAACCATAACCCTAACCCTAACCCTAATTCTAACCCTAACCCTAACCCTAACCCTAACCGTAACCCTAAACCTCACCCTAACCCTAAACCCTAACCCTAACAGTAGCCCTAACCCTAACACTAACCCTAACCCAAAACCGTAACCCTAACTGTAACCCTAACACTAACCCTAAAACAAACCCCAACTCTAACCCTAAGCCCTAACCCTAACCCTGACCCTAAACTTAACTCTTACCGAACCCTAACCCTAAACCTAACCCTAACCCTAAACCTATCCCTAACCCTAACCTTTGCCCTAATGGCCCTAACCCCTTACCCTAACCTTAACCCTTACACTAAACCCCAACCCTAACACTAACTCTAACCGCAAGCCTAAACCTAACCCTAACCCTAACCCTAATGACTCTAACCCTAATGACCCTAACCCTAATGATCCTAACCCTAACACCTAACCCCTATCCTAACCTTAAAATTAACCCTAACCTTAACCCTAACCCTAATGACCCTAAGCATAACCCTAATGACCCTAACCCTAACACCTAACCCCTATCCTAACCTTAAAATTAACCCTAACCTTAACCCTAACCCTAATGACCCTAAGCCTAACCCTAATGACCCTATCACTAAGCCTGACCCTGACCCTAACCCACACCCTGAACCTTACCCTAACTGTGACCCTAAACCCTAACGCTAACCCTAAACCTAACACTAACCCTAAACCCGAAACCTAACCCTAACCCTAACCCTAATGACCCTAACCCCTTACCCAAACCCTAACACTTCCCCTAAACCCCAACCCTACCACTAGTCCTACCTCTAACACTAAACCCTAACCCTAATGACACTAACCCTAATAATCATAACCCTAACCGTAACTCTGACCCTAACACCTAATCCTAACCCTAACCCTAAATACCCTAAGCATAACCCTAATGACCCTAACCCAAATACTAACCCTAACCTAACCCTACCCTAACCCTGACACTAACCCTAAGCCTGACCCTAACCCTATCATAACCCTAAAACCTAACGCTAACCCTAAACCTAACACTAAGCCTAAACCCTAAACCTAACCCTACCCCTCACCCTAACACTAACCCTTTCTCTAACCCTAACCCTAATGACCATAACCCTAATGACCCTAACACTAATGTTAACCCCCAACCCTGACCCTTGCCCTAACCCTACCCCTACACCTAACTCTAACCCTAACCCTAACCCTAATGACCCTAAGCCTAGGTTTAGGGTTTAGGATTAGGGTTAGGGTTATTGGGGTTGGGATTAGGGGTTATGGTCATTAGGGCTAGAGCCATTAGGGTTATGGTTGAGGTTAGGGTAGCATCTAGGTTTAGGGTTAGGGTTAGTTTTAGGGTTAGGATTGGGGTTAGGGTTAGGGTTAGGATTAGGGTTTAGGGTTAGGGTTTAGGATTATGGTTAGGGTTAGGTTTTAGGGTTAGCGTTAGAGATAGGGTTATGGTTTGGGTTAGGGTTAGGTTTAGGGTTAGGGTTAGAGTTTGGGGTTAGGGTTAGGGTTAGGTTTAAGGTTAGGGATAGTGTTTTGGGATAGGGTTGAAGTTTAGGGTTAGGGTCATTAGGATGATGGTCATTAGGATTAGGGTTAGGTTTAGGGTAAGGGTAAGGGTTAGGGTCTAGAGTTAGCGTTAGGATTAGAGTTAGTATTAGGGGTATTGGGGTAAGGGTTAGGGGTTAGGGCTAGAGTTTATTGTTATTGTTCGGCTTAGTTTCAGGGTTTAGGGTTAATATAAGGTTTAGGGTTAGGGTTAGGTTATAGGTTTAGGATTATGTTTAGGGTTAGGGCTAGGGTTTAGGGTTAGGGTAAGGGTTAGGTTTAGGGTTAGGGTTAGGGTTAGCATTCACGGTTAGGGTTAGGGTCATTACGGTATGGTCATTAAGTTTAGGCTTAATGTAAAGGTTAGGATTAAGTTTAGGATTAGGTTTAGGGTTAGGGTCTAGGGTGAGGGTCACGCTTAGAGCCTAGAGTTAGGTTTACGGTTAGGGTCTAAGGTTAGGCTCTAGGGTTAGGGTTAGTGTGAGGTTTAGGTTTAGGGGTATTAGAGTTAGGATTATTAGG
Source organism: Patagioenas fasciata (assembly GCF_037038585.1). NCBI lineage: Eukaryota > Metazoa > Chordata > Aves > Columbiformes > Columbidae > Patagioenas > Patagioenas fasciata. Next base: position 64,174,980 of record NC_092559.1, on the reverse strand, counting down.
GTTAGGATTAGGGTTAAGGTTAGGGATATGGTTACAGTTAATTGTAGGGTTAGGGTTAGGATTAGGGTAAGGGTAAGGGTTAGGCTTAGGGTTTAGAGTTAGGGGTAGGCTTAGGATTAGGGTTAGGGTTACGGTTCCAGTTCCAGTTAAGGGTAGGGTTAGGGTTAGGGTTAGAGTTAGAGTTAGGGTTAGGGTGAGGGTTAGGGTTAGTGTTAGGGTTAGGGTTAGGGTAAGGGTTAGGGTTAGGGATTAGGGGTTAAGGTTAAGGTTAGGGTTATGGTTATTAGAGTTAGGGTTATTAGGTTTAGGATTATTGTTAAGGATAGGGTTACGGTTCCGTTAATGGTAGGGTTAGGGTTAGGGTTAGGATTAGGGTTAGGGTTAGGGTTAGGGTTAGGGTTAGGGTTAGGGTTAGGGTTAGGGTTAGGGTTAGGGTTAGGGTAAGGGTTAGGGATTAGGGGTTAAGGTTAAGGTTAGGGTTATGGTTATTAGAGTTAGGGTTATTAGGTTTAGGATTATTGTTAAGGATAGGGTTACGGTTCCGTTAATCGTAGGGTTAGGGTTAGGGTTAGGATTAGGGTTAGGGTTAGGGTTAGGGTTAGGGTTAGGGTTTAGGGTTAGGGTTAGGGTTTAGGGTTAGGGTTAGGGTTAGGGTTAGGGTTAGGGTTTAGGGTTAGGGTTAGGGTTTAGGGTTAGGGTTAGGATTAGGGTGAGGGTTAGGGCCTAGGGTTATGGTTAAGGTTAGTGTCTAGTGCTAGACTCTACGGTTAGGGTTAGGGTTACGGTTAGGGTTTAGGGTTAGTGTTAGGTTCAGGGTTAGGGTTAGGGTTTAGGGTTAGGGTTATGTTTACGATTACGATTAGGGTTAGGATTAGGGTTAGGGTTAATGTTAACTAATGACCATAACCCTAATGGCACTAACCCTAACACTAAACTCAAACCCTAAACCTACACTCTATCCCTAACCGTAAACCTAACCCTAACCCTAAACCTAACACTAACCCTAAACCTAACCCTAATCCTAACCCTACTCTCCATCCCTAACCCTAAACCTAACACTAACCCTAACCCTAAATCTAACACTAACCCGAAACCTAACCCTAACCCTAACCCTAAACTTAACACTAACCCTAAACCTAACCCTGACTCCAACCCTAGAGTCTAAGCCTAGGCCCTAACCCTAATCCTAACCCTAAACCTAACCCTAATGCTTACCGTAATAACCCTAACGCTAACCTTAATAAACCTATCTCAAATAACCCTAAGCCTAACCGTAACCCTAACCCTAACCCTAATCCTAAAACTAACACTATCCCTAACCCTAGAGCCTAACTCTAGACCCTAGCCTTAAACATAACCCTAACCCTAACTCTAACCCTAAACATAACCCTAACCCTAGAGCCTAACACTTACCCACACACTAACCCTAATGATCATAACCCTACTGACCCTAACCCTAACACCAAACTTTAACCCTAACCCTAAAACTATCCCCAACCCTAACCCTAAACCCTAACCATAACTGTAACCCTAACCCTAACACTTAACCTAACCCTAACCATAAACCCTAACCCTAACCCTAAACCTCACCCTAACCCTAAACCCTAACCCTAACCCTAAACCTCACCCTAACCCTAAACCCTAATCCTAACAGTAACCCTAACCCTAACCCTAACACTAATCGAAACCCTAACCCAAAACCGTAACCCAAACTGTAACCCTAACACTAACACTAAAACAAACCCCAACTCTAACGCTAAGCCCTAACCCTAACCCTGACCCTAAACTTAACTCTTACCGAACCCTAACCCTTAACCTAACCCTAACCCTAACCTTTACCCTAACACTAATGACCCTAACCCTAATGACCCTAACCCCTTACCCTAACCCTAACCCTTACATTAAACCCCAACCCTAACACTAACTCTAACCGCAAGCCTGAACCCCAACCCTAACCCTAACCTTAACCCTAATGACTCTAACCCTAATGACACTAACCCTAACCGTAACCCCAACCCTAACCCTAACCTTAACCCTAATGACTCTAACCCTAATGACACTAACCCTAACCGTAACCCTAACCCTAACCCTAACACGTATACCTAACTCTAACCCTAAAATTAACCCTAACCTTAACCCTAACCCTAATGACCCTAAGCCTGATCCTAATAACCCTATCCCTAAGCCTGGTCCTGACGCTAACCCTATCCCTAAGCCTGGTCCTGACGCTAACCCAAACCCTGAACCTTACCCTGACCGTGACCCTAAACCCTAACGCTAACCCTAAACCCGAAACCTAACCCTAACCCTAACCTTAATCCTATCACTGATGACCCTAACCCTAATGACCCTAACCCCTTACCCAAACCCTAACACTTCCCCTAAACCCCAACCCTACCACTAGTCCTACCTCTAACACTAAACTCTAAGCCCAATGACCCTAACCCTAATAACCATAACCCTAACCGTAACTCTGACCCTAACACCTAATCCTAACCCTAACCCTAATAATCCTAAGCCTAACCCTAATGACCCTAACCCAAATCCTAACCCTAACCTGACCCTAACCCAAATCCTAACCCTAACCTAAACCTAACCCTAACCCTGACCCTAACCCTAACCCTAACCCTGACCCTAACCCTAACCCTAACCCTAACCCTAACCCTAACCCTAACCCCTAACCCTAACCCTAATCCTAACCCTAACCCTAACCCTAACCTGACCCTAACCCAAATCCTAACCCTAACCTAAACCTAACCCTAACCCTAACCCTAACCCTAACCCTAACCCTAACCCTAACCCTGACCCTAACCCTATCCCTAACCCTAAAACCTAACGCTAACCCTAAACCGAACACTAAGCCTAAATCCTAAACCTAACCCTACCCCTCACCCTAACACTAACCCTTTCTCTAACCCTAACCCTAATGACCATAACCCTAATGACTCTAACGCTAATGTTAACCCCGAACCCTAAACCTTGCCCTACCCCTACCCCTACCCCTAACCCTAACCCTAATCCTAATGACCCTAAGCTTAGGTTTAAAGGTTTAGGATTAGGATTAGGGTTAGGGTTATTGGGGTTAGGGTTAGGGGTTATGGTCATTAGGGCTAGAGTCATTTGGGTTATTCTTGAAGTTAGGGTTAGAGTTAGGTTTTGGGTTAGGGTAGCATCTAGGTTTAGGGTTAGGTTTAGGGTTAGGGTTAGGGTTTAGGGTTAGGGTTTAGGATTATGGTTAGGGTTAGGTTTTAGGGTTAGCGTTAGGGATAGGGTTATGGTTAGGGTTAAGGTTAGGGTAGGTTTCGGGTTAGGGTTAGGGTTTAGGGTTAGGGTTAGGTTTAAGGTTAGGGATAGTGTTTTGGGATAGGGTTGAAGTTTAGGGTTAGGGTCATTAGGATGATGGTTATTAGGGTTAGGGTTAGGTTAATGGTAAGGGTAAGGGTTACGGACTAGAGTTAGGGTTAGGGTTAGGATAAGGTTTAGGGTTACAGTTTGGGTTAGGGTTAGGTTTAGGGTTAGGATTACAGTTTGGGGTTAGGGTTAGGGTTAGGTTTAAGGTTAGGGATATTGTTTTGGGATAGGGTTGAAGTTTAGGGTTAGGGTCATTAGGATGATGGTCATTAGGGTTAGGGTTAGGTTTAGGGTAAGGGTAAGGGTTAGGGTCTAGAATTAGGGTTAGGATTAGGATCAGGGTTCTGGTTTGGGTTAGGGTTAGGTTTAGGGTAAGGGTTAGGGGATAGGGTTAGGGTTAGGGTTAGGGTTAGGGTTTAGGGTTAGTTTTAGGGTTAGGTTTAGGGTTAGGGTTAGGATTAGGTTTAGGGTTAGGGTTAGTTTTAGGGTTAGGATGAGGGTTTAGTGTTAGGGTTTAGGATTATGGTTAGGGTTAGGTTTTAGGGTTAGCATTAGGGATAGGGTTATGGTTAGGGTTACGGTTAGGGTAGGGTTAGGGTTAGGGTTTAGGGTTAGGGTTAGGTTTAAGGTTAGGGATAGTGTTTTGGGATAGGGTTGAAGTTTAGGGTTAGGGTCATTAGGATGATGGTCATTAGGGTTAGGGTCAGGTTTAGGGTAAGGGTAAGGGTTAGGGTCTAGAGTTAGGGTTAGGATTAGGGTTAGGGGTATTGGGGTAAGGGTTAGGGGTTAGGGTTAGAGTTTATTGTTATTGTTAGGCTTAGTTTCAGGGTTTAGGGTTAATATTAGGTTTAGGGTAAGGGTTAGTGTCCCGAGTTAGGGTTATGTTTAGGGTTAGGGGTATTGGGGTAAGGATTAGGGGTTAGGGTTAGAGTTTATTGTTATTGTTAGGTTTAGTTTCAGTGTTTAGGGTTAATATTAGGTTTAGGTTAGGGTTAGGTTATAGGCCTAGGATTATGTTTAGGGTTAGGGTTAGGGTTTAGGGTTAGGGTAAGGGTTAGATTTAGGGTTAGGGTTAGCCTTTACGGTTAGGGTTAGGGTCTTTAGGGTATGGTCATTAAATTCAGGCTTAGTGTAAGGGTTAGGATTAAGTTTAGGATTAGGTTTAGGGTTAGGGCCTAGGGTTAGGGTTAGGGTTAGTGTGAGGTTTAGGGTTAGGGGTATTAGAGTTAGGATTATTAGGGTTAGGATTAGGGTTAAGTTTAGGGTTAGGGTTCCGGTTAATTGTAGGGTTAGGATTAGGGTTTGCTTTAGGTTTAGGGTTAGGGTTAGGCTTAGGGTCATTAGGGTGATGGTCATTAGGGTTAGGATTAGGTTTAGGGTAAGGGTTAGGGTTAAGGTAAGGGTTAGGGTTAGGGTTTAGGGTTTAGGGGTAGGGTAAGGGTTAGGGTTAAGGTAAGGGTTAGGGTTAGGGTTTAGGGTTTAGGGTTAGGGTAAGGGTTAGATTTAAGGTTAGAGTTAGCGTTTGTGGTTAGGGTTAGGGTCATTAGGATATGGTCATTAGGTTTAGGTTTAGGTTAAGGATTAGGATTAATCTTAGGATTAGGTTTAGGGTTAGGGCCTAGGGTTAGGGTTAGGGTTAGGGTTACTCTTAGGGCCTAGGGTTAGGTTTACGGTAAGGGTCTAAGGTTAGTCTCTAGCGTTAGGGTTACTGTTAGGTTTAAGGTTAGGGTTAGGGGTATTAGAGTTAGGGTTATTAGGGTTAGGATTAGGGTTAAGGTTAGGTTTCCGGTTACGGTTAATTGTAGTGTTAGGGTTAGGGTTAGCGTTAGGTTTAGGGTTAGGGTTAGGCTTAGGGTCATTAGGGTGATGGTCGTTAGGGTTAGCGTTAGGTTTAGGGTAAGGGTTAGTGTTTAGACTTAGGGGTAGGGTTAGAATTAGGTTTAGGGTTAGGTTTACGGTTCCGGTTAATGGTAGGGTTACGGTTACGGTTAGGTTTAAGGTTAGGGTTTCGGGTTAGGGTTAGGGTTAGGGTTAGGGTTAGGGCTTAGGGTTATGGTTAATATTAGGGTCTAGCGCTAGGCTATACGGTTAGGGTTAGGGTTACTATTAGGGTTAGGGTTAGGGTTAATGGCGCTAACCCTAACCCTAAACTCAAACCGTAACCCTACACTCTAACCCTAAATCTAACCCTAACCCTAACCCTAAACTTAACACTAGCCCTACACCTAACCCTAACCCTAACCCTAACCCTAAACCCTAACCCTAACCATAACCCTAAACCCTAACCCTAACCCTAAACTTAACACTAACCCTAAACCTAACCCTAACTCCAACCCTAGAGCCTAAGCCTAGGCCCTAACCCTAATGCTAAACCTAAACCTAACCCTAAGGCTAAATGTAATATCCCTAATGTTAACCCTAATAAACCTAACTCAAATAACCCAAACCCTGAACGTAACCCTAACCCTAAACCCTAACCCTAATCCTACACCTAAACCTAAACCTAACCCTAAGCCAAACCCTAAATGCAAATCCTAACCCTAAACCTAACACTACCCTTAAGCCTAACCCTAACCCTAACCCTAACCCTAGTTCTAAACTCTAACCCTAACCCTAAACCTAAACTTAACTCTAACCCTACCCCTAACCCTAAGCCTAAACCTAACCCTAACCGTAACACTAACCCTCATGACCCTAGCCCAAATGAATTTAACCCCTAAACCCAACCCTAACCCTAACCCTAACCCAAATACCCTTAACTCTAATACCCTAACCCTAACCATAAACATAACCCTATCCCTAACCCTAGAGCCTAACCCTATCCCTAACCCTAGAGTCTAACCCTATACTCTAACCTTAAACTTAACCCTAACCCTAACCCTAGAGCCTAACCCTATCCCTAACCCTAGAGTCTAACCCTATACTCTAACCTTAAACCTAACCCTAACCCTAACCCTAAATGGTAACCATATTCCTATGTGTAACCCTAACCCTAAACCTAACCCTAAACCTAAATCTAACTTGTGCCCTAACCCTTAACCCTAACCCAAAACCCTAAGCCTAATTGTTAACCCTAACCCCAACCCTATCACTAACTCTAACCCTAACCTTTAACCCTAACCCTAACGCTAATGCTAACCCCAGAACCTAACCCTAACTCTAATCCTAAGCCTAACCATAACCCAAAACCTAATAACCCTAACCCTAATAACCCTAACTCTAATAAGGCAAACCCTAACACTAGCCCTAACCCTAATTCTAATAACCCTAACCCTAACCTTAGAGCCTAACCCTAGAGCCTAACCCTAAACCCTAAATTTAACCCTAACCCTAGGCCCTAACATTAACCCTAATCCTAAACCTAATCCTAATCCTTATGCTAATAACCATAACCCTAATGACTCTAACCCTAACCCTAAAATCTAACCCAAACCCTAACCCTATACATAACACTAACCCTAAACCCTAACCATAACCCTAGATCCTAACCTTAACCTTAAGCCTAATGACCCTAGCCCTAATAACCCTACCTCTAACCGTAACCCTGAACACTAACCCTAACCCTAAACCCTAACTCAAACCCTAAACCCTAGCCCTAATCCATAACGTAACCCCAATAACTCTAACGCTAACCCTAATGACCCTAACTCTAATAACCCTAACTCTAACTGTAACCCTAAACACTAACCCTAACCCTAAACCCTAACCCAAACCCTAAACCCTAACCCTAACCCTAGACCCTAACTCAAACCCTAAACCCTAACCCTAATCCCTAACGTAACCCCAATAACTCTAACCCTAACCCTAATGACCCTAACTCTAACTGTAACCCTAAGCACTAACCCTAACCCTAAACCCTAACCCAAACCCTAAACCCTAACCCTAACCCTAGACCCTAACTCTAATACTAATCCTAAACCTAACCCAACCTAACTTTAACCCTAACCTTAACCATAACCCTAATGATTCTAGTCCTAAATGACCCTAACCTCTGACCCTAACCCCAATGTCCCTAACCCTTACCCTAATAACCCTAACCCTAAGCCTAAATCTAAGCCCTAACCGTAACCCTTACACTTACCCTAACCCTAACACTAAATCCTAACCCTAACCGTAAACCTAACCCTAACCCTAACCCTAACCCTAACCCTAACCCTAACCCTAATAACCCTGACTCTAATAACCCTAACCATAACACTAACCATAATCCTAAACCAAAACAGTAACCTTAACGCTAACCATAACCATAACCCTAACCACGATAACCCTAACGCTAACCCTAGACCTAATAAACATAACCCTAACCCTACTAACCCTAATCCTAACACTAAACCTAATCCTAAAACCTAACCCTAATCCTAACCCTAAATCCTATCCCTAACCCTAAATCCTAACCCTAAATCTAACACTAACCCTAACCCTAAAGGCTAACCCTAAACCTAACCCTAACCCTAATCCTAAACCTATCGCTAACCCTAATCACAACCACCCTAATGACCCTAACCCTAAATCCTAAGCCTAAAAGTAACCCTAACACTAAAACTAACACTAACCCTAAACCCTAACCCTAACCCTAACCCTAACTCTATACCGTAGCCCTAACTCTAATCCTAACCCTATCCCTAACCCTAATCACAACCACCCTAATGACCCTAACCCTAAATCCTAAGCCTAAAAGTAACCCTAACACTAAAACTAACACTAACCCTAAACCCTAACCCTAACCCTAACTCTATACCGTAGCCCTAACTCTAATCCTAACCCTAACCGTAATGCTTGTGCAACCCTAACCCTATCCCTAAACCTAACCCTACACCTTACCCTAATTCTAATTCTAACCCGAATCCTAACCCTTACCCAACCCTACACAAAACCTAACTCTAACCCTAACCTTAACCCTAACCCTAACGACCTTAGCACTAACGAATCTAACTCCTAAACTAAACCCTAACCCTAAACCTACCCTTAACCCGAACCCTAACCCTATCCCTAACTCTAACCCTAACCCTTAACCCTAACCGTAATCTTAACGCTAACCCTAGAACCTAACCCTAACCCTAAACCTAACCCTAATAACCCTAACCGTAACCCAAAACCTACTAACCCTAACCCTAACCCTAGTAACCCTAACTGTAATAAAGCTAACCCTAAGCTAGTACTAACCCTAATTCTAATAACCCTAACGCTAATCCTAACCCTAAACCCTAACCCTAAACTTAACCCTAACCCTAGGCCCTAACCCTAACCCTAATCCTAACCCTAACCATAACTCTTACCCTAACCCTAACACTAATGACCATAACCCTAGTGATCCTAACCCTAACCCTAAACTCTAAACCTAACCCTAATCCTAAGACTTTACCCTAATCCCTAACCCTAACCGTAACCGTAACCCCTAACCCTAACCCTAAATTATAATCCTAACCCTAAACCTAACCCTTACCCTAACCCTAAATCTAACACTAACACTATCCCTATGTCTAGGGTTAGGGTTAGGCATAGGGTTTAGGGTTACGGTTCCGGTTAAGGGTAGGGTTAGGGTAAGGTTCAGGGTTAGGGTTAGGGTTTAATGTTAAGGTTGGGGTTAGGGTTAGAGTTACGGTTGGGGTTTATGGTTAGGGTAAGGGTTAGATTAAGGGTTAGGGTTAGGGTTTAGGATTAGGGTTAGGGTTAGGGTTACTAGGGTTAGGGTTAGGGTTATTACGTTAAGGTTTAGGGTTAGGATTGTTGTGGTTAGGGTTAGGGTTTAATATTAAGGTTGGGGTTAGGGTTAGAGTTACGGTTAGGGTTTATGGTTAGGGTAAGGGTTAGATTTAGGGTTAGGGTTTAGGATTGGGGTTAGGGTTACTAGGGTTAGGGTTAGGGTTATTAGGTTTAGGTTTAGGGTTAGTGTTATTGTGGTTAGGGTTAGGGATATGGTTAGCGTTAAGGTTATGGTTATGGTTTAGGATTAGGGTTAGGGATATTACAGTTAGGGTTATTAGGGTTAGTGTTAGGGTTAGGTTTAGGGTTAGTATTAACATTAGGATTCGGGCCTAGGGTCAGGCTCCAAGGTTGGAATTAGGGTTTGGTTTAGGGTTAGGGATAGAGTGAAGGGTTAGGATTAGGGTTAGGGCTATGTTTACGGCTAGGGTTAGGGTTAGGGCCTAGGATTAGGTTTAGGGTTAGGGCCTAGGGTTAGGCTCTAAGGTTAGGTTTTCAGTTTAGGTTTAGGGTTAGGGTTTAGGGTTAGGTTTAGGGTTAGGTTTAGGGTTAGTGGTATTAGAGTTAGGGTTATTAGGGTTAGGGTTAGGGTTATTGGGGCTAGGGTCATTAAGGTTATGGTTAAGGTTAGGGTTAGAGTTAGGTTTTGGTTTAGGTTTAGGATTAGTATTAGGGTTAGGATCTAGGGTTAGGGTTAGGGTTTAGGTTTAACGTCACAGTTCAGGGTCAGGGTTAGGATTTATGGTTAAGGTTCGGGTTACTGTTATTAGAGTTAGGGTTATTAGGGTTAGGGTTAGGGTTATTGGGGTAGGGTTAGGGTTATTGTGGTTAGGGATAAGGGTTGGGGTCATTAGGGCTAGGGTCATTATGCTTATCTTAAGTTTAGGGTTAGAGTCAGGTTTTGGGTTAGGGTAGGGTCTAGGGTTAGTGTTTGAATTAGAGTTAGGGTTAATTTTACGTTTAGTGTTATGGTATAGGGTTAGGGTTTAGGGTTAGGGATATATTTAGGGTTAGGGTTAGGGTTACGGTTAACGTTAGGTTTAGGGTTAGGGTTAGGTTTAGGGTTAGGGATAGAGTGTACGGTTAGAGTTTGAGTTTAGTGTTAGGGTTAGTGCCATTAGGGGTATGGTCATTAGGGTAAGAGTCTAGGGTTAGGGTTAGGGTTAGGTTTAGGGTTAGGGTTAGGATTAGGGTTAGGGTTAGGGAAAAGGTTAGGATTAGGGTTAGGTTTAGGGTTAGGGTTAGGGTTAGGATTAGGGTTAGGGTTAGGGAAAGGGTTAGGATTAGGGTTAGGGTTAGGGTTAGGGTAAGGCTTAGGGTTAGGGTTAGGTTTACAGTTAGGGATGGAATTACGGTTAGGGTTAGGGTTTAGTGTTAGGGTTAGTGTTAGGGTAAGGATTAGGGTTAGGGCCTAGGATTAGGGTTAGGGCCTAGGTCTAGGCTCTACGGTTAGGTTTTCAGGTTAGGTTTAGGGTTAGGGTTTAGAGTTAGCATTAGGGTTTAGGGTTAGGGCTACGTTTATTAGAATTAGGGTTATTAGGGTTAGGGTTATGGTAAAGGTTATTAAGGTTAGATTTAGGGTTAGGGTTAGTGGGGTTAGGGTTAGTGGTTAGGGTCATTAGGGGTAGGGTCATTAGGGTTATGGTTAAGGTTAGGGTTAGAGGTAGGTTTTGGGTTAGGTTTAGGACTAGTATTAGGGTTAGGGTCTAGAGTTGGGGTTTAGGGTTAGGGTTAGGGTTTGAGTTTAGGGTTACGGTTAGGGTTAGGGTTATTACAATTAGGGGTATTAGGGTTAGGGTTAGTGTTATTAGGGGTAGGTTTAGGGTTAGGCTTATTGTGGTTAGGGTTAGGGGTTAGGGTCATTAGGACTATGGTCATTAGGATTAAGGTCAGGGTTACATTTACGTTTTGTGTTAGGGTTGAGCAAAGGTTAGGGTTTGGGGCAGAATTAGTGTTAGGGTTAGGGTTAGACTTAGGATTAGGGTTAGGATTTAGGGATAGTGTTAGTGTTAGGATTACGGTTAGGGCCATTAGGTGATTGTGATTAGGGTTAGGGATAGATGTAGGGTTATGGTTAGGGTTAGGGTTAGGGTTAGGGTTAGGCTTTAGGATTAGGGTTAGTGTTAGGTTTAGGGTTAGGATTAGAATTTAGGGTTAGGGTTAGAGTTTAGGGTTAGGATCATTAGGGTTATGGTCATTAGTGTTAGGGTTAGGGTAAGGGTTATGGTTAGCATTAGGATTAGGGTTAGGGCCTAGGGTTAGAGTTAAGGTTAGGGTTTAGGGTTAAGATCTAGGCATAGGGTTCGGGTTAGGGTTAGGATCATTAGGGTTATGGTCATTAGTGTTAGGGTTAGGGTAAGGGTTATGGTTAGGGTTAGGGTTAGGGTTAGGGCCTAGGGTTAGAGTTAAGGTTAGGGTTTAGGGTTAAGATCTAGGCATAGGGTTCGGGTTAGGGTCAGGATTAGTGTTAGGGGTAGTGTTAGATTTAGGTTTAGGGTTAGAGTTAGGATTAGGGTCATTAGGGTTATGGTCATTAGGGTAAGGGTTAGGAGTAGGTTTAGGATTTGGGTTAGGGTTAGGCCCTAGGGTTAGGGTTAAGGTTACGGTTTAGTGTTAGGCTCTAGGGTTAGGGTTAAGTGTTAGGCTCTAGTGTTAGGGTTAGGTTTAGAGTTAGAGTTAGGGGTAGGGTTAGGTTTAATGTTAGGTTCTAGGGTTAGGGTTAGGGATAGAGTGTAGGGTTAGGGTTAGGCTTAGGTTTAGGGTCATTGTTAGGTTTAGGGATAGGGTAAGAGTGACGTTCAGGGTTACGTTTAGGGTTAGGATTAGGCTTAGGGTTAGGTTTAGGGTTAGAGTTAGGGTTAGAGTCATTAGGGTTATGGTGCTTAGGGTAAGGGTTAAGAGCAGGTTTAGGATTTGGGTTAGGGTTAGGGCCTAGGGTTAAGTTTAAGGTTAGGGTTTAGTGTTAGGCTCTAGGGTTAGGGTTATGTTTAGGGTTAGGATTAGGGTTAGGTTTAGGGTTAGGGTTAGGGTTACGTTTAGGGTTAGGGTTATGTTTAGGGATTGATTAGGGTTACATTTAGGTTTAGGGTTAGAGTTTACAATTAGGGTTAGGTTCATTAGGGTTGTGGTCATTAGGGTAGGGTTATAGTAAGGGTTAGAAGTAGGTTTAGGATTTGGGTTAGGATTAGGGCCTAGGGTTATGGTTAAGGTTAGGGTTTAGTGTTACGCTCCAGGGTTAGGGTTAGAGTTAGGGTTAGGGTTAGGTTTAAGTTTAGGATCTAGGGTTAGGCTCTAGGGTTAGGGATAGGATTAGGTTTAGGATTAGGGTTACGGTTTAGGGTCAGGGTTACGTTTAGGGTTGGGGTTATTAGAGTTGTTTATTAGTGTTAGCGTTAGGGTTATTAGGTTTAACGTTAGGGTTAGGTTTAGGGTTAGGATCAGGGTTACTTATTATTTCCTCGCACAATCGTGAGTCTATTTTCCTCCCGTGCTTCCACATAAGCACGAGTAACTTTCCGTGCACATTTGCACGTGTAAGTAAATTAACCCTCGCAGGATTGCGAGTGTATTATAAATTCACCCTAGCAGAATCGCGAGCGTACACTTTCCGTACTCACTACGAGTACCTGTATCTCTTTAAGAATAATCCCGCACCGTGTTCAGGCAAGTGTGTACTCTTCCCGGACTCATAGACGGTTCCGGCATTGTTTTGGTGAAGCCACGTGCATGCACACTGTGGACCGCCTGTTGTATTAGTTGCTACCCCTTAATAATTTTCCTCAACTCATATCCGAACCTATATTTATGTCCCTTCTGGAGTGCTAAAACCCTGTTTCTCACCGGTTTAATAAAAGTTGTTTTGGACCCTGTTGTCCCTTAAACTAATCTCAGGGTGCCTCCGTGACAGTTAGGGTTAGAGTTTAGGGTTAGAGTTAGGGTCATTAGGGTTATGGTCATTAGGGTTAGGATTAGGGTAAGGGTTAGGATTAGGTTTAGGATTAGGGTTAGGGTTAGGGTCTAGGGTTAGGCTTTAGGGTTAGGGTTAGGGTTATTAGAATTAGGATTAGGGCTAGTGTTAGGGTTAGCTTTATTAGAGTTAGGGTTAGTACTAGGGTTAGGGCTAGTGTTATTAGGTTTTGGGTTACGATTAGGGTAATTAGGGTTAGGTTTAGGGCTAGGGTTATTGGGGTTAGGGTTACATTCTGGGGTTAGCGTTAATGTTACGGTTAGGGTTAAGGGTTAGGGTCAGAGTTAGGGATAGGGATAGGGTTACGGTTAGGGTTAGGGTTAGGGTTAGGGGTTAGACTCATGAGGGCTAGGGTCATTAGGGTTAGTGTTAAGGTTAGGGTTAGAGTTAGGTTTTGTGTTAGGGTTGGGCAAGGGTTAGGGTTCGGGTTAGAATTAGTGTTAGGGTTAGGGCCTATGGTTATGGTTAAGGTTAGGGTCTACCGTTAAGCTCTACGGTTAGGGTTAGGGTTAGGGTTTAGGGTCACGGTTAGGGTTACGGTTAGGGTTAGAGTTTAGGGTTAGGGTTATGTTTACGATTAGAGTTAGAGTTACGGTAAGGGTTGGGCTTATGGCCTAGGATTAGGGCCTAGGGCTAGGGTCTAGGGTTAAGGTTTTGGGTCATGTTTAGGGTTAGGGTTTAGGGTTAGGGTTATGTTTACGATTAGAGTTAGAGTTACGGTAAGGGTTGGGCTTACGGCCTAGGATTAGGGCCTAGGGCTAGGGTCTAGGGCTAGGGTCTAGGGTTAAGGTTTTGGGTCATGTTTAGGGTTAGGGTTTAGGAGTAGGGTTAGGGTTTAGGGTTAGGGTTAGGGTTAGGTGTTAGGGTTAGGGTTATTAGAGTTAGGGTTATTAGGGTTAGGGTTATTAGGTTTTGGGTTACGGTTAGGGTTATTAGGGTTAGAGTTAATGGGGTTAGGGTTAGGTTCTTGGGTTAGTGTTAATGTTACGGTTAGGATTAAGGGTTAGAGTTAGGGTTAGGGATAGAGTTAGGATTAGGGTTAGGGTTAGAATTAGGGTTAGGGTTAGAGTTAGGATTAACAATAAGGGTTAGGGTTTTGGGTTATGGTTAGGGTTAAGGGTTAGGGCACAAGTTAGATTTAGGTTTGGGGTTAGGTTTAGGGTTAGGGTTACGGTTAGGATTATGGTTAGGGTTTACGGTTAGGTTTAGGGTTAGGTTTAAGGATAGGGTTAGGGTTTAGGGTTAGGGTTCGGTTTAGGGTTAGAGTTAGGTTTAGGGTTAGGTATAGGGTTTAAGGTTAGAGTCAAGTTTAGGGTTAGGGTTGGGATTTAGGGTTAAGTTGAGGTTTATGGTTACGGTTAGGGTTAGGGTTAGGACTAAGGGTAGGGTTAGGGTTAGGTTTAGGGGTTAGATTCATTAGGGCTAGGGTTGTCAGGGTTAGGGTTAAGGGTTAGGGTTAGGTTTAGGGTTATGCATAGAGTTTAGGGTTAGGGTTAGAGGTTAGGGTTAGGGTCATTAGGGTTATGGTCATTATGGTTAGGGTTAGGGTAAGGGTTAGGATTAGGTTTAAGATTAGGGTTAGGGTTAGGGTCTAGGTTTAGGGTTAAATTTAGGGTTTAGGGTTAGGGTCAGTGTTAGGGTTAGAGTTAGGGTTAGGGTTACTCTTAGGACCTAGGCTTAGGTTTAAGGTTAGGGTCTAGGGTAAGGGTCTAGGGTTAGGGTTAGGGTTACGGTTAGGTTAAGGGTTAGGATTAGCATTAGTGTATTAGAGTTAGGGTTAGTACTAGGGTTAGAGTTAGTTTTATTAGAGTTAGGGTTATTAGGGTTAGGGTTACGGTTAGGTTAAGGGTCAGGATTAGCGTTAGTGTATTAGAGTTAGGGTTAGTACTAGGGTTAGAGTTAGTTTTATTAGAGTTAGGGTTATTAGGGTTAGGGTTAGGATTAGGGTTAGGTTTAAGGTTAGGGTTAGGGTTAGGGTTAGGGTTAGGGTTAGGTTTAGGCTTAGGCTTAGGGGTAGGGTTACGGTTAAGTTTAGGTTTAGGGTTAGGTTTTGGTTTAGGGTTAGCTTATGTTTAGGGATAGGGTTAGAGTTATGTTTAGGGTTAGGATTAGGGTTTAGGGGTAGGCTTAGGGTTAGGTTTAGGTTTAGGGTTAGAGTTATGGTTAGGGTTAGGGTCATTAGGGTTATGATCATTAGGGAAAGGGTTGAGGAGTAGGTTTAGGATTTGGGTTAGAGTTATGTTTAGGGTTAGGGTCATTAGGGTTATGATCATTAGGGAAAGGGTTGAGGAGTAGGTTTAGGATTTGGGTTAGAGTTAGGGCCTAGGGTTAGGGTTAAGGTTAGGGTTTAGTGTTAGGCTCTAGGGTTAGGGTTAGGTTTAGGGTTAGAGTTAGGGTTAGGGTTAGGTTTAAATTTAGGGTCTAGGGTTAGGCTCTAGGGTTAGGGATAGGAAGAGGTTTAGGATTAGGTTTACGGTTAGGGTTATGTTTAGGGTTAGGGTTATTAGAGTTATGATTATTAGCATTGTGGATAGGGTTATTAGAGATAGCGTTAGGGCTAGGTTTAGGGTTAGGATTAGGGTTAGAGTGAGGGACTAGGCTTAGGCTCTAGGTTTGAAGTTAGGGTTAGGTTTAGGGTTAGTGTTAAGTTTAGGGTTAGGGTTAGGGTTTAGGGTTATGGTTGGGGTTAGGGTTTAGGGTGAGGATTATGGTTAGAGATTGGGTTAGAGTTACCTTTAGGGTTAGGTTTAGGGTTAGGATTAGGGATTAGGGTTAGGGTTATGGTTCGGGTTAGGGTTATGGTTCAGTTTTGGGTTAGGATTAGGGTCAGATTTAGCATTAGTATTAGTGTTAGGGTCTACGGTTAGGGTTTATGGTTAGGGTTAGGGTTTAGGGTCAGGGTTAGGGTTTAGGGTGAGGGTTATGGTTAGGATTATTAGAATCAGGATTATTAGGGTTAGGGCTTGGATATTACGGTTAGGGTTATTGGGGTTATGTTTCAAGTTAGGGTTATTAGGATTAGCGTTAGGGTTAGGTTAAGGATTAGGATTAGCGTTAGGTTTAGAGCCTAGGGTCAGGCTCTATGGTTGGAGTTGTTAGCAATCAGGACACATAACCACGGGCGTAGTTATATGCGGTGCTTTATTTCAGCGCTGGGAAACCAGGGGTTCGCACCCAGAGCTGGCTTCAGCGGTCAGTTTAAGTTGCACAATATTTATACAGTCCATTCACATACATATTCATATATTCATTTAGGATCATTAGAATATGTAATAGTTACTCAACATTTATTGCAACATCGATTGCAACACCTTGGAATTACTTTGATCATGCGCAGTGTCCCCTGGTGGTCTTTCAGGGGGTCTTCAGGATGAAGTAAGTAGTCTTCATCACTTCTGTCCTTTTCACCTTTGGGTACTGCACATGCGCATTATTCTATAATTGCATAACTGCTGACTAGCTTAATTTCCAGAGATACTGTGTATATTTCTTCTCATTCTAGGCATATTTGGGCTAAGATAAATGCTAGGTTGATAAGATAAGAATATACTCAAATCCCTTATTAGGTAAAACACGATATGCAAAGGATAAATCAGTTTTGCATTGCATAGATGAGTTTTGCACCTGTTCCAGAAGGGAACATCTTGTAAAAGTGATTCTGTTACTAACAGAGTTAGGGTTAGGTTTAGGGTTAGTGTTAGGTTTAGGATTAGGGTTAGGGTTATGTTTATGGTTAGGGTTAGGGTTAGGATTAGGGTTAGGGTTAGGGTTAGGGTTAGATTTATGGTTAGGGATAGAGTTACGGTTAGGGTTAGGGTTTAGTGTTAGGTTAGGATTAGTGTAAGGGTTAGGATTAGGGCCTAGGATTAGGTTTAGGGTTAGGACCTAGGATTAGGTTTAGGGTTAGGGCCTAGAGCTAGGCTCTAGGGTTATGTTTTCAGTTTAGGTTTAGGGTTAGGGTTTAGGGTGAGGTTTAGGGTTAGGGTTATTAGAGTTAGGGTTATTAGGGTTAGGGATAGGGTTAGGGTTATTAGAGTTAGGGTTATTAGGGTTAGGGATAGGGTTACGGTTATTAGGGTTAGTGTTAGGGTTATTTGGGTTAGGGTTAGTGGTTAGGGTCATTAGGGTTTGGGTCATTAAGGTTATGGTTAAGGTTAGGGTTAGAGTATAGGGTTTTTTTTTAGCTTTAGGATTAGTATTAGGGTTAAGGTTTAGGGTTATGGTTATGGTTAGGATTAGGGTTACGGTTAGGGTTAGGGTTACAGTTAGGGTTAGGGTTAGCGTTAGGGTTAGGGTTAGCGTTAGGGTTAGGGTTAGGGTTAGGGTAAGGTTTAGGGTTAGGATTAGGGTTCGGGTTAAGGGTAGGGTTAGGGTTAGGGTTAGGGGTTGGATTCATTTGGGCTAGGGTCATTAGGGTTAGGGTTAGGGTTAGGGTTAGGGTTAGTGTTAGGGCTAGGGTTAGGGTTAGGGTTAGGGTTAGGGGTTAGGGGTTAGGGTCATTAGGGTTAGGGTTAGGGGTTAGGGTTAGGGTTAGGGTCATTAGGGCTAGGGTCATTAGGGTTAGGGTTAAGGTTAGGGTTAGAGTTAGGTTTTGTGTTAGGGTTGGGCAAGGGTTATTGTTCGGGTTCAAATTAGTGTCAGGGTTAGGGTCTAGGGTTAGGTTTACGGTTAGGGTTAGGGTTAGGGTTGCGCAAGGGTTACAGTTAGGGATAGGTTTAGGGTTAGGGTTCGGGTTAGGTTTAGGGTTAGGCTTTAGGATTAGGGTTAGGGTTAGGATTAGATTCAGGGTTTGGGTTAGGCTTTAGGTTTAGACATAGGATTTAGGGTTAGAGTTATAATTACGGTTCCGGTTAAGGGTATGGTTAGGGTAAGGTTTAGGGTTAGGGTTAGGGTTAGGATTACAATTAGGGTTTACGGTTAGGGTAAAACTTAGATTTAGGGTTAGGGTTAGTGTTTAGGATTAGGGTTAGGGTTAGGGCCTAGGACTAGGTTCTAGGGTTAGGTTTTCAGTTTAGGTTTAGGGTTAGGGTTTAGGGTTAGGTTTAGGATTATTGGAGTTAGGGTTATTGGAGTTAGGAATATTAGGGTTAGGGTTATTAGGGGTAGGGTTAGGGTCGTAAAACTAACATTAGCCCTAAACACTAACCCGAAACCTGACCCTAAGCCTAACCCTAACCCTAAAGCTAAACACTAACCCAAACCCTATACTCTAGCCTTAACCCTAGTCTTAACCCTAAAACTAACCCTTACCCAGTCCTAACCCTAATGACCCTAACCCCTTCCCCTAACCCTAACTCTAATCATTACCCTAAACTACAACCCTAAAACTAACCCTAATGACCCTAAACCTAATAACCCTATCCCTAAACTCTAACCATAACCCTAATACTACCCTAACCCTAACCCTAAACCCTAACCCTAAGCCTAACCCTAACCCTAACCCTAACAGTTACCCTAACCCTAACCCTAAACCCAACACTACCCCTAAGTTCTATACCTAACCTTAATCCAAAATCTAACCGTAACACTAACCTTTACCTTAACCCTAACCCTAACCCTAATGACCACAACCCTAATGACAGTAACCCTAACCTTAAAATTTGACCATAACCATTATCCTAACCCTAAACCCTAAGCCTAACCCTAAATCTTAACCATAACAATAACCATAACCCTAACCCTAAAAATTATCCTAACCCTAAACCTAACCCTAACCCTAGAGCCTGACCCTAAACCCTCACATTAACCCTAACCATAGGCCCTAAACCTAATCCTAAAACTAATCCTAACCGTTACCCTAACCATAACAATAACGACCATAACCATAATGACCCTAACCCTAACCTTAAACCCTAAATCTAACCATTACCTTAATCCTAAATCCTAACCCTAACCCTAACCGCAACCCTAAACCCTAAACCTAACCTTAACCCTAACCCTAAACGTAACCCTAATCCTAACCCTAAACCTAACCCTTACCGAACCCTAACCCTAAACATAACCCTAATCCTAACTTTAACCCTAAAAGTAATGACCCTAACCCTAACGACCCTAACACCTTACCCTAACCCTAACCCTTACCCTAAACGCCAACCCTAACACGAAACCTAACCCAAACCCTTAACTCTAACCCTAACCCTAATGACTTTAACACTAGTAACCCTAAACCTAACCGTAACACTAACCCTAACCGTAACCCTAAGCCTAACACATAACCCTAACCCTAACCACAATGCTAAACCCTAACCGTAACCTTAACGCTAGTCTTAACCCTAACCCTAACCACAATAACCCTAACACTAACCCTAAACCTAACCCTAACCCTTAACCCTATCCCTTACCCTAATCCTAACCTTTACCCTAACCGTAACCCTAATGACTATAACCCTAATGACCCTAACCCTCAATTTAAACCATGAATGTCACCATTACCCTAATCCTAAACCCTAACCCTAACCCTGAAAACTAACCCTAACCCTAACCCTAATCCTAACCCTAAACCGAAACCTTACCCAACTCTAACCCTAAACATAAACCTAACCCTCACCCTAACACTAATGACCCTAACCCTAATGAGCCTAACCCCTTACCCTAACCATAACACTTACCCTAAACCCCAACCCTAACACTAACTCAAACCCTAAACCCTAACCCAAACCCTAATGCTAATGACCCTAACCCTAATAACTCTAAACCTAACCGTAACACTAACCCTAACCGTAACCCCAACCCTAACACATAACCATAACCCTAACCCTAACTCTAAACCCTTACCCTAACCCTAACTGTAACCCTAATGACCATAACCGTAATGACCCTAACCCTAACTCTAATCTCTAACACTAACCCTAAATCTAACACTATCCCTGACCCTAATCCCTAACACCAAACCTAACTCTAACCCTAATCCTACCATAACAATAAGTCTGACCCAAAACCCTAAACCTAACCCTAACCCTAAACTTAACCCTAACCTTAACCCTAAACCAAGGCCCTAACCCTAATCCTAAACCTAAACCTAAACCTAACCCTTACCCTAACCATAACCCTAATGACCATAACCTTAATGACCCTAACCCTAACCTTAGACCCTAAATCTAACCATTACCTTAATCCTAAATCCTAACCCTAACCCTAACGGTAACACTAAACCCTAAACCTAACCTTAACCCTAACCCTAAACGTAACCCTAATCCTAACCCTAAACCTAACCCTTACCCAACCCTAACCCTAAACATAACCATAAGCTTAACCCTGAAATTAATGACCCTAACCCTAATGACCCTAACACCTTACCCTAACCCTAACCCTGACCGTAAACGCCAACCCTAACACTAACCCTAACCCAAACACTTAACTCTAACCCTAACCCTAATGACCCTAACCCTAATAACCCTAACCTTAACCCTAACCTAACCGTAACCATAAACCTAACCCTAAACCCTAACTCTAAACCTAACCCTAACCATAACCCTAATCCTAACCCTAAACCTAACCCTTACCCAACCCTAACCCTAAACATAACCCTAACCCTAACCCCAACCCTAATGACCCTAAGCCTAACACACCTAACTCTAATAAACCTAACCCTAACCTTAAACCCTAACCCTAAACCTAATCCTAACACTAACCTTAACCCTAACACTAATGAGCCTAACCCTAATGAACCTAAACCCTTACCCTAACCCTAATCCTAACCCTAAACCTAACCCTTACCCAACCCTAACCCTAAACATAACCCTAACCCTAACCCCAACCCTAATGACCCTAAGCCTAACACACCTAACTCTAATAAACCTAACCCTAACCTTAAACCCTAACCCTAAACCTAATCCTAACACTAACCTTAACCCTAACACTAATGAGCCTAACCCTAATGAACCTAACCCCTTACCCTAACCCTAGCCCTTACCCTACACCCCAACCGTAACACTAACCCTAACCCTAAACCCTAACCCTAACCTTAAACCCTAAATCTAGCCATTACCCTAAACCTAACCCTAAGAACCCTAACCACAACCCCAACCCTAATGACGCTAACTCTAATAAACCTAATTCTAATCCTAACTTTAACCCTAGAGTCTAACCGTAGACCCTAAGCCTAACCCTAATCCTAACCCTAAAGCTAATCTTAATAACCCTAACCCTAACCCTAACCCTAGCCATAATGCTAAACCCTAACGGTAACGTTAATGCTAGCCCTAATCCTAACCACAATAACCCTAACCCTAACTCTTACCCTAAAACTAATACCCGTAACCCTAACCCCAACCCTAATGACCCTAACCCTAACAACCCTAACACTAATAATCCTCACACTAATCCTAACCTTAAACCCTAACCCTAAACCTAACCCTAACCTTAGGGTCTAACCGTATTCCTAAACCTAATCCTAACCCTAAACCTAACCCTAAACCCTAACCCTAAACATAACCCTAAGCCTAAACGGAACCCTAACCCTAACCCTAACCCTAATCCTAACCCTTACCCAACCCTAACCCTAAACATAACCCTAACCCTGATGACCCTAACCCCTTACACTAAAACTAACCTAATAACCCTAACCGTAACCCCAACCCTAATGACCCTAACCCTAATCTTAAACCCTAAATCTAACCATTACCCTAAACCTAAAACCTAACCCTAACCCTAACCGTAAACCTAACCCCTAAATCTAACCCTAACCCTAAACTTAACCCTAACATTAATGACCCTAACCATAATGACATTAACCCCTTACCCTAACCCTAAGCCTTACCCTAAACGCCAACCCTAACACTAGCACTAACCCAAACCCTAAGCCCTAACCCTAATGGCCCTAACTCTAATAACCCTAAACCTAATCGTAACACAAACCATAACCCTAACCCCAACCCTAATGACCCTAACCCTAACCCTAATAAACCTAACACTAATAAAACTAACCCTAACCTTAAACCCTAACCCTAACATTAACCCTAACACTAATGACCCTAACCCTAATGACCCTAACCCCTTACACTAACCTTAGCCCTTACCCTAAACCCCAACTGTAACACTAACCCTAAACCATAACTCTAGAGCCTAACGCTAACCCTAATCCTAAACCTAATCCTTACCCTAAACCCAACCCTAACTCTAACCCTAGAGTCTAACCATAGACCCTAAGCCTAACCCTAATCCTAACCCTAAACCTAAAGCCTAACCCTAACCCTAAACCTAACACTAACCCTCAACCCTAACCCTAATCCTCACCCTAACCCTAACCCTTATCCTAACCCTAACCCTAAACCGAGGTCCTAACCCTAATCCTAAATCTAATCCTAACCCTAACTATAACCCTAGAGTCTAACCATAGACCTTAAGCCTAACCCTAAGCCTATCCCTAACGCTAACCCTAATAACCCTAACTCTAACCCTAATAACCCTAACTCTAACCCTAACCCTAGCCATAATGCTAAACCCTAACCGTAACCTTAACGCTAGCCCTAACCCTAACCAAAATAAACCTAAACCTAATAACCCTAATTTTAATAACCCTAACCCTAATCCTAACCTTAAACCCTAACCCTAACAGTAACCGTAACCCCAACCCTAACCCTAGAGCCTAATCCTAAACCCTAACCTTAACAGTAACCCTAACCCTAACCCTAACCCTAGAGCCTAACCCTAAACCCTAACCTTAACCCTAACCTAACCCTAACCATAAACCTAACCCTAAATCCTAACTCTAAACCTAACCCTAACCCTAACCTTAACTCTAACCCTAACCCCAACACTAGTGACCCTTACCCTAACAAACCTAACTCTAATAAACCTAACCCTAACCTTAAACCCTAACCTTAATGCGAACACTAACCTTAACCCTGACACTAATGACCGTAACCCTAATGACCCTAACCCTAATGACCCTAACCCTAACCTCAAACCCTAAATCTAACCATTACCCTAACCCTAAACCCTAACCCTAAACCCTAACCCTAACCGTAACCCTAACCCCTAAATCTAACCCTAACCCTAATCCTAACCCTAACGTTAACCCTAACATTAATGACCCTAATCATAATGACCTTAACCCCTTACCCTAACACTAAAACTTACCCTAAACCACAACCCTAACACTAACACTAACCCAGACCCTAATGACCCTAACCCGAATGACCCTAACCCTCATAACCCTAAACCTAACAGTAACACTAACCCTAACCCTAGCCCCAACCCTAATGACCCTAACCCTAATCCTAAACCCTAACACTAATCCTCACCCTAACACTAACCCTTACCCTAAACCTAAACCTAATCCTAACCCTAAACCCTAACACATCCTCACCCTAACACTAAACCTTACCCTAACCCTAAACCCTAACCCTTGCCCTAAACTTAACTCTAACTCTAACCCTAGAGTCTAACCATAGACCCTAAGCCTAACCCTAATCCTAACCCTGAACCTAACCCTAACGCTAAACCTAATAACCCTAACTCTAACCCTAACCCTAGCCATAATGCTAAATGCTAACTGTAACCTTAACGCTAGCCCTAACCCTAACCACAATAACCCTAAATCTAACAACCCTAACTCTAATAACCCTAACCCTAATCCTAACCTTAAACCCTAACCCTAAACCTAAGCCTAACAGTAACCCTAACGCCTAACCCTAAACCCTAACCTTTACCCTAACCTATCCCTAACCATAAACCTAACCCTACATCCTAACCCTAACCCTAACTGTAACCCTAATCCTAAACATAAATCTAACCGTTACACTACCATAACCCTAAACATAACCCTAACCCCAACCCTAATAACCCTAACCCTAACCCTAACAAACCTAACTCTAATAAACCTAACCCTAACCTTAAACCCTAACCCTAATACTAATGCTAACACTAATCTTAACCTTAACACTAATGACCCTAACACTAATGACCCTAACCCCTTACCCTAACGCTAGCCCTTACCCTAAACCCCAAGTGTAGCCATAACCCTAACCCTAAACCCTAACCCGAGCCCCTAATCCTAAACCTAATCCTAACCCTAAACCCTAACCATACACCCCAAGCCTAAGTCTAATCCTAACCCTAACGCTAACCCTAATATCCCTAACTCTAACACTAACACTAACCATAATACTAAAACCTAACCGTAACCTTAACGCTAGCCCTAATCCTAACCACAATAACCCTAACCCTAACTCTAACCCTAAACCTAATAACCCTAACCCTAACCCTAATGACGCTAACCCTAATGACCCTAACCCTAATGACCCTAACCCTAACAATCCTAATGCTAATAACCCTAACCCTAATCCTAACCACAATATCCCTAACCCTAACTCTAACCCTAAACCTAATAACCCTAACCCTAACCCTAATGACGCTAACCCTAATGACCCTAACCCTAATGACCCTAACCCTAACAATCCTAATGCTAATAACCCTAACCCTAATCCTAACCTGAATCCCTAACCCTAATCCTAACCTTAAACCCTAACCCTAAACCCAAACCTAACCCTAACATTAGGTCCTAACAGTATTCCTAAACCTAATCCTAACTCTAAATCCTAACCCTAACCCCAAAAACTAACCATAACCCTAAACCTAACCCTATCCCTAAACGTAAACCTAACCCTAACCGTAACCCTAATCCTAACCCTAAACCTAACCCTTACCCAACCCTAACCCTAAACATAATCCTAACCCTAACACTAATGACCCTAACCCTAATGACCCTAACCCCTTACACTAACCCTAACCTAATAACCCTAACCCTAACCCCAACCCTAATGACCCTAATCCTAACCCTAATGACCATACCTCTAATGAACCTAACCCTAACCTTAAACCCTAAATCTAACCATTACCCTAACCCTAAACCCTAACCCCTTTCACTAACCCTAACCTAATAACCCTAACCCTAACCCCAACCCTAATGACCCTAATCCTAACCCTAATGACCATACCCCTAATGAACCTAACCCTAACCTTAAACCCTAAATCTAACCATTACCCTAACCCTAAACCCTAACGCTAAACCTTAAATCTAACCCTAACCCTAATCCTAACCCTAACATTAATGACCCTAACCATAATGACCTTAACCCCTTACCCTAACGCTAAGCCTTACCCTAAACCCCAAACCTAACACTAACCCAAACCCTAAACCTAATGACCCTAACCCTAATAACCATAAGCTTAACCGTAGCACTAACCCTAAGACTTACCGTAAACCCCAACCCTAACACTAACCCAAACCCTAAACCCTAACCCTAATGACCCTAACCCTAATAACCCTAAATCCTGACCCTAAACCTAACCCTAACCCTTACCCAAACCTAACCCTAAACATAACCCTAACCCTAAACCCAATCCTAATGACCCTAACCCTAACAAATCTAACTCTAATAAACCTAAACCTAACCTTAAACCCTAACCCTAATACTAACACTAACACTAAACTTAACCCTAACACTAATGACCCTAACCGTAATGACCCTAACCGTAATGACCCTAACCCCTTACCGTAAACCTAGCCCTTACCCTAAACCCCAACCCTAACACTAACACTAACCCAAACCCTAAACACTAACCCTAATGACCCTAACCCTAATAACCCTAAACCTAACCGTAACCCTAACCCTAACCCTAAACCCTAACCCTAATGACCATAACCCTAATGACCATAACCCTAACCTTAAACCCTAAATCTAAGCATTACCATAAACCTAAACCCTAACCCTAAACATTACCCTAACCCTAAGAACCCTAACCCTAACCCCAACCCTAATACCCTAACCCTAATAAGTCTTCCTCTAATAACCCTCACCCTAACCTTAAACCCTAACCCTAACGAAATGCTAAACCCTAACTTTAACGCTAACCCTAACCCTAACCACAATAACCCTAACCCTAACCGTAATAACCCTAACCCTAATGACCCTAACCCTAACCACCCTAACTCTAAGAAACCTAACCCTAACCCTAAACCCAACCCTAAACTAACCCTAACCCTAGAGCCTAACCCTAACCCTAACGCCTAACCCCAACCCTAATCCCTAACCCTAGAGTCTAACCATAGACCCTAAGCCTAACCCTAATCCTAACCCTAAACCTAACCCTAACGCTAACCCTAATAACCCTAACTCTAACCCTAACCATAACCATAATGCTAAACCCTAACTGTAACCTTAATGCTAGCCCTAATCCTAACCACAATAACCCTAACCCTAAACCTAATAACCCTAACCCTAACCCCAACCCTAATGACCCTAACCCTAACAACCCTAACTCTAATAACCCTAACCCTATTCCTAAACTTAAACCGTAACGCTAACTCTAATAACCCTAACCCTAATCCTAACCTTAAATCCTGACCCTAAACCTATCCCTAACCTTAGGGCCTAACCGTATTACTAAACCTAATCCTAATCCTAAACCCTAACCCTAAACCTAACCCTAACCCTAAACCTAACCCTAATCCCAAACCTAACCCTAAACCTAACCCTAACCCTAAACCTAACCCTTACCCAACCCTTACCCTAAACATAATCTTAACCCTAACGTTGACCCTAACCCTACTGACCCTAACCCTAATGATCCTAACCCCTTACACTAACCCTAACGTAATAAACCCAACCCCAAACCTAATGACCCTATCCCTAAAGACCCCAACCCTAACCTTAAACCTTAAATCTAACCATTACCATAACCCTAAACCCTAACCCTAGCCGTAACCCTAACCCAAACCCTAAATCTAACCCTAACCCTAATCCTAACCCTAACCTTAACCCTAATATTAATGACCCTAACCATAATGACCTTAACCCCTTATCCTAACCGTAAGCCTTACCCTATAATCCCAACCCTAACACTAACCCAAACCCTAAACCCTAACCCTAATGACCCTAAACCTAACTGTAACCCTAACCCTAAAAAAACGAACTCTAATAAACCTAACCCTAACCTTAAACCCTAACCCTAAACCTAAAGCTAACCCTAACCTTAACCCTAACACTAAGGACCCTAACCCTAATGACCCTAACCCCATACCCTAACCCTAAACCCTAACCCTAATGACCATAACCCTAATGACCCTAACCCTAACCTTAAACCCTAAATCTAACCATTACCCTAACCCTAAACCTAATAACCCTACCCCTAAACTCAACCCTAATAACCCTAACCCTAATAAGCCTTACTCTAATAACCCTCATCCTAACCTTAAACCCTAATGCCAAACACAATGCTAAACCCTAACCGTAACCTTAATGCTAACCCTAACCCTAACCACAATAACCCTAACCCCAACCCTAATGACGATTAACCTAACAACCCTAACTCTAATAACCCTTACCCTAATCCTAACCTTAAAATCTAACCCTAAACCTAACCCTAACCTTAGGGTCTAATTGTATTCCTAAACGTAATCCTAACCCTAAACCCTAAAGACCATAACCCTAATGAACCAAACCCTAACCCTAAATCCTAAGAACCCTAACCCTAACCCCAACCCTAATACCCTAACCCTAACAAGACTTACTCTAATAACTCTCACCCTAAACTTAAACCCTAACCATAATGCTAAACCCTAACCTTAACGTTAGCCCTAACCCTAACCACAATAACCCTAACCCTAATATCCCTAACCCTAACTCTAATGACCCTAACCCTAATAACCCTAACTTTAATAAACCTAACCCTAACGTTAAACCCTAACCCTAACCATAATCCTAACCTTAAAACTAACCCTTACCCAAACCTAACTCTAAATATAACCCTAACCCTAACCTTGACCCTAACACTAATGATCCAAACCCCTTATCCTAACCCTACACCAAATAACTGTAACCCTAACCCCAACCCTAATGACCATAACTCTAACCCTAACCCTAATAACCCTAACTCAAATAACCTTAACTCTAACCTTAAACCCTAAATCTAATCATTACCCTCACCCTAACTCTAACCACAATGCTAAATCCTATCCATAACCTTAACGCTAGCCATAACCCTAACCCTAACCATAATCACATTGAACCTAAACGTAACCCGAAACCTAAACCTAAGAACCCTACCCCAAACCCCAACCCTAATAATCCTAACCCTAATAACCCTAACCTTAATAACCCTTACCCTAACCCTAACGCTAACTGTAACCCTAACTGTAACCCTGACGACCCTAATCCTAAACCTAATAAGCCTAACCCTAACCCCAACCCTAATGACCCTAACCCTAATAACCCTAACTCTAATACACCTAACCCTAATCCTAATTTTAAACCCTAGCCCTAACCCTAAACCCAACCCTAACTCTAACCTTAACCCTAACACTAATGACCCTAACCGCTTACCCTAACCCTAGCCCTTACCCTAAACCCCAACACTAACACTAACACTAACCCTACAAACTAACCCTAACCCTATGACTATAACCCTAATGACCCTAACCTAACCTTAAACCCTAAATCTAACCATTACCCTAATCCTAAATCCTAACCCTAACCGTAACCCTAACCCTAAACCCTAAATCTAACCCTAACCCCAATCCTAATCCTAACCTTTAACCTAACATTAATGACCCTAACCATAATGACCTTAACCCATTACCCTAAGCCTTACCCTAAACCCCAACCCTAACACTAACCCAAACCCTAAACCCTAACCCTAATGACCCTAACCCTAATAACCCTAAACCTAACCGTAACACTAACCCTTACAGTAACCCTAAACCTAACACAGAACCCTAACCCTAATGACCCTTGCCCTAACGCAAGAGCCTAACCCTAGACTCTAACCTTAATCCTAACCCTATGCACGAACAAAAACCATAATCCTAACCCTAATTGTAACACTTACCCTAACCGTAACCCTAACCATAATCCTAACCCTAAACCTAACCATGACGCTAACCCTAATAACCCTAACCATAACCCGAACCCTAACAACCCTGACCCTAATGACCGTAACCCTAAGCCTAACCCTAAACCTAACCTTCATCCTAACCCTAACCCTAGCCCTAAACCCTAACCCAAACCCTAACCCTAAACCCTAACCCTTAACCTAACCGCAAACCTAAACCCTAACCCTAACCGTAACCCTAGAGCCTAACCCTAGACCCTAACCTTAACCCTAAGCCTAGGGACTAACCCTAAAAGTAACCCTAACCCTAAACCCTAACCCTACCCCTAATGACCATAACACTAATGACCCTAACCCTAACCCTAGAGCCTCACCCTAAACCCTAACGTTAACCCTAACCCTAAACCCTAACGCTAGACCCTAACCTTAACCATAACACTAGGGCATAACCCTAACCCCTAACCCTAATCCCTGACCCCTAACCCTAAACCCTAACCCTAACTCTAAACCTAGAGCCTAACCATAGGCACTAAACCTAAACCTAATCCTAGCCCTAAACCTAACCATGACACTAACCCTAATAACCCTAACCTGAACCCTAACCCTAACCCTAAAACCTAACAGTAACCCTAACCGTAATTCTAGCCCTAAACCCTACACCTAAACCTAACCGTAACCCTAATCCTAACCTTAAACCTAACCATTACCCAACCCTAACCCTAACCTAACGCTAACCTTAACCCTAACACTAATGACCCTAACCCTAATAACCCTAAACCTAAAAATGACACTAACCCTAACAGTAATCCTAATTCTAACACATAACCCTAACCCTAACCCTAATGACACTAAGCCTATCCCTAATGACCCTAACCCTAACCATAACCCTAGACTCTAACCTTAACCCTAACTGTAGGCCCTAAACCTAACCCTAATCCTAACCCTAACCCTAAACCCTGAGCCTAACCCTAATGACCATAACCCTAATGACCCTAACCCTAACCTCAAACTTTAACCCTAACCGTAACCCTGTGGATAACCGTAGACCCTAACATCAAACCTAACCCTAGGCCCTAACCCTAACAATAATCGTAACCCTAATCCCTAACCCCAACCTCTAACACTTAACCTAACCCTAAACCAGAACCTAATCCTAGTCCCTAACCTGAAACCGAACCGTAGGCCCTAAACATGACCCTAATCCTAACCCTAACTCGAGAACCTAACCCTAGACTATAACTTTAAACCTAACCCTAGGCACTAAACCTTAACCCTAATCCTAACCCTAACCCTGAACCAAACCCTAACCCTAACCCCAAACCCTGACCCTGACCCTACTGACCCTAATGACCCTAGCCCTAATGACCCTAACCCAAACACCCTAAACCCCAACCGTAACACTAACCCTAACCCTAATGACCATAACCCTAATGACACTAACCCTAACCTTAAACCCTAAATCTAACCGTTACCCTAACCCTAAGAACCCTAAGCCTAACCCCAACCCTAATAACACTAACAAGCCTTACTCTAATAGCCCTCACCCTAACCTTAAACCCTAATCATAACCATAATGCTAAACACTAACCGTAACCTTAACGCTAGCCCTAAACCTAAGCACAATAACCCTAAACCTAACCCTGTAAACCGTAACCCTAACCCCAACCCTAGTGACCCTAACCCTAATCCTAATAACTCTAACTCTAATAAACCTAACCCTAACCTTAAACCCTAACCCTAATCCCTAAACATAAGACTAACCCTAACCATAAAACCAACCACTAACTCTAAACCCTAACCCTAATCCTAAACCTAACCCTAACCTTAGGATCTAAACATATTCCTAAATCTAATCCTAAACCTAAACCCTAAACCCTAATCCTAAACCCTAACCCTAACCCTAATCCTAAACCTAACCCTAACCCTAACCGTAACCCTAATCCTAACTCTAAACCTAACCCTTAGCCAACTCTTACACAACCCTAACAATAATGACCCTAACCCTAATGACCATAGCCCTAATGACCCTAACCCTAATGACCCTAACCCTAAATCTAACCATTACCCTAACCCTAAATCCTAACCTTAAAACCTAACCCTAACCCTAACCCCTAAATCTAACCCTAACCCTAATATTAATGACCCTAACCATAATGACATTAACCCCTTACCCTAACCCTAAGCCTTACCCTAAATCACAAGCCTAACACTAACACTAACCCAAACCCTAAACCCTAACCCTAATGACCCTAACACTGATAACCCTAAACCTAAACGTAACCCTAACCCTAACCCCAACCCTAAAGACTCTAACCCTAATCCTAGTAAACCTAACTCTAATAAACCTAACCCTAACCTTAAACCCTAACCCTAACGCTAACCCTAACCTTAACCCTAACCCTAATGACCCTAACCTTAATGACCCTAACCCCTTACCCTAAACCCCACCGTAACACTAACGCTAACCCTAACCCTAACCCTAACCCTAACCCTAACCCTAACGACCATAACCCTAATGACCATAACCTTAAACCCTAAATCTAACCATTACCCTAACCCTAATAACCCTAACCCTAATCCTAACCCTGATAACCCTTACCGTAATCCTAACCCTAACCTTAGGGCCTAACCATATTCCTAAACCTAATCCTAACCTTAAACCAAACTCTAACCCTAACCCTAACCCTAAACCTAACCCTTACCCAACCCTAACCCTAAACATAACCCTAACCCTAACCTTAACCCTAACCCTAATGACCCTAACACTAGCCCTTGTACTAAACTCCAACCGTAACACTAACCCTAACCCTAATGACCATGACCCTAATGAACCTAACCCTAACCTTAAACCCTAAATCTAACCATTACCATAAACCTAACCCTAAACCTAAGAACCCTAACCCTACCCCAACCCTAATAACCCTAACCTTAATAAGCCTTACTCTAATAACCCTCACCCTAAACTTAAACCCTAACTATAATGCTAAACCCTAAACGTAACCTTAACGCTAGCCCTAACCCTAACCATAATAACCCTAAACCTAACCGCAATGATACTAAGGCTAACCCTAACCCTAATGACCTGAACTTTAATAAACCTAACCCTAACCTTAAACCATAACCCTAAACCTAACCCTCACCCAACCCTAATCCTAAACATAACCCTAAACTTGACCCTAACACTAATGACCGTAACCCCTAACCCTACAAGAAAGAACCCTAACCCTAACCCTAATGAGCCTAACTCTAACCCTAACCCTAACAATCCTAACTCTAATAAAGTTAACCCTAACCTTAACCTTAAATCCTAACCCTAATGACCATAACTCTATTGACCCTAACCCTAACCTTAAACCCTAAATCTAACCATTACCCTAACCATAATGCTAAACCCTATCCATAACCTTAACCCTAACCGTAACCACAATAAACCTAAACGTAACCCTAACCCTAAGAACCCTAAACCTAAATGTGACACTAACCCTAACAGTAACCCTAATTCTAGCACATAACCCTAACCCTAATGACACTAAGCCTAACCCTAATGACCCTAACCCAAGAGGCTAACCCTAGACTCTAACATTAAACCTAACCGTAGGCCCTAAACCTAACCCTAACCCTAAACCCTAAGCCTAACCCTAATGACCCTAAACCTAACCCTAATGACCCTTAGCCTAACCCTAATGGCCTTAAACCCTAACCCAGACCCTAACCCTAGACCCTAACCGCAAACCTAACCGTAGACCCTAACCCTAACCTAACCCTAGGCACTAAACCTTAACCCCGAACCAAACCCTAATCCTAACCCTGTACCAAACCCTAACCCTGACCCTGACCCTAATGACCCTAACCTTAATGACCCTAATCCCTTATGCTAACCCTAACACCGTAAACCCCAACCCTAACCCTAACCCTAACCCTAAACCCTAACAACACTAAAAGTAACCGTAACCCTAATTTTAACAGTAACCCTAACCCTAACACCTAACACTAATGCTAACCCTAATGACACTAAGCAGAACCCTAATGACCCTAACCCTAATCACAACCACCCTAATGACCCTAACCCTAAACCTAACACTAACACTAAATCCTAAGCCTAACCGTAACCATTACCCTAAAACTAACACTAATTCTAACTCAGATTGTAACCCTTGCCCAACCCTAACAGAAAACCTAACTCTAACCCTAACCTTAACCCTAACTGTAATGACCCCAGCCCTAATGACTCTAACCCCTAACCCTAAACCTAGGTCCTAACCCTAACCCTTAACCTAACCCTTATGACCATAACCCTAATGGCACCTACCCTAACCCTAAACTCAAACCCTAACCCTAAACTCAAACCCTAACCCTAAACTCTATCCCTAACCCTAAACCCTAACCCTGACCCTAAACCCTAACCCTAAATGTAAGCCTAACCCTAACCCAAATCCTAAACCCTAACCATAACCCTAAACACTAACCCTAAACCTAACCCTAACCCTGATACCCCTACCCCTAACCCTAATAATCCTAACTATAATAATCCTAACCACAATAACCCTAACCATAACCCTAACACTAAACCTAATAACCCTAACCCTAATCTTAAACCCTAAGCCTAACACTAACCCTAACCTTAATAACCCTAACTCTAATAACACTAACCCTAACCTTAAACCCCAACCCTAACCCTAACACTAATCCTAACCCTAACTCTAGACCCTAACCCAAACCGTAAACCTAACCCTATCCCTAACCCTAGAGCCTAACCTTAAACCTAACCCTAACCGTAGACCCTAATCCTAACCCAAATCCTAAACATAATCCTAACCCTATCCCTAATGACCGTAACCCTAATGACCCTAACCCAAACCCTGAACATAACCCTAACCCTAACCCTAAACCTAAACCCTAACTCTAAACGCTAACCCCTAACCCTAAATCTAAACCTTACCCTAACACTAAACCCTAACCCTAACCCTAAAACCTAAACCTAACCCTAACTGTAACCCTAACCCTAAACCGAAAACTAACCCTTACCCTAACCCTAAACCCTAACCCAAAACCCTAACCCTAACTGTTAACCCGATTAAATCACCTGGGAAGATCCACTCGGAGGGCAGGTTCATAAAATGCAGCTTCTTGGAATGAGGAATACTGCCGTTCTGGAAGATTTCTTACCAACTGAAATCAGAACTACACACTGTACGTTAAGAAAAAAAAAATCATTATTGAAACAATAACTCATCCAAACCACACCAGGACTCACTGCCACTAGTTACGAGGCTGAAATGCTTCTTGGGAACACCTGGCAAATGCGCAGAAGCAAAACTGATTTGCCCAGGTGTCTGTATCTCAGTCAGCTTTTTGAGTACTATTCTAAGATATTTTAAAAACCTATTGACTGAAAAAAGAACAAAGCATTTGTCGTTGAAGCAGGTTGTTTCTTCTGGACATCTGAACTCTTACAAACATCTCCTTTCCTCTTTTAGTATAAAATCATTTCCACTGTATCATTCAACAGTAAGCCCACAGAAACAGAAGATTATGCTTTCAGGAAGAGAAAATAAACAGAGGGAGGTAAGCTCCGCACAGGTGTACCATGCTCCAGAACAGACATTACTTTTAGTACTTTTGTAAAATATTTCATATTAAAAATATAGAAGGAGAGTCGGTGCATTCTTAATGTTAACTTTAAAGTCCATTCTACAAGTACCTTAGGAAAAATGCAGACACATGTCTTAGCCGTACCTTGTATGGGCAGACCACTCCAGATTCTTTCTGTCTGTCTTGTACTTCTGTAGCAGAAGACGGGGCAACCGCAGTGAGACGGTGGCAGCGGACATCCAGCTGAAAGAGGAAAAACCCTTCAGAACAAAGCTGGATAAGAATCTGACACTTCCTTTTTTCTTGCGAAGGCTACAGCTGAGTGGAGGAAAAAGTGATTTGCACCATCTTTAGTACAGTTGTTGATACGGGCCACTGGAGCATTTGCGGTTTTTAGACAACCAGGCCTTTTTTTCTGACCCATTGGCAGCCTGAGTTCCCTAGAACGCACTTTCCCAGATACATGCAGAACACAGACACAGATATCACCTAAGTATAGCCAAGATTTCCTTCCTCGCCCTGAATGTTGGTATTGAAGAGTCCAGCAGCCCATCTGTCCTTGTGAACTGCCCCACTGAAAAAAAAAAAAAAATAACCTTTTCAGGCCGTTCCTTCAAACGGTAAAGATACTTTAAAATTGCAGTTATCTTTTCCAACCAAAGTGATTTTGTGATTCCTTTGAAAAGAAGGGTAAGGAGCACATCAACTTGCCAGAGAAAGATAGGGACAGGGAGCAAGACAAGGTGACACAGACAGAAAGGCAAAAGGGCCAGGGAGGCAGGGCAAAGGGAAGGAAATGTTAATGAAATATAACAAGGGAAAGTGTAGAGTCTTACATCTGGGTAGGAACAACCCCAGGTTCCAGTATAAGTTGGGGAATGACCTATTAGAGAGCAGTGTAGGGGAAAGGGACCTGGGGGTTTTGGTGGACAGCAGGATGACCACGAGCCAGCACTGGGCCCTTGTGGTCAGGAAGGCCAATGGCATCCTGGGGTGTATTACAAGGGGGGTGGTTAGTAGATTGAGAGAGGTTCTCCTTCCCCTCTACTCCGCCCTGGTGAGACCACATCTGGAATATTGTGTCCAGTTCTGGGCCCCTCAGTTCACGAAGGACAAGGAAGTGCTGGAGAGAGTCCAGCATAGGGCAACAAAGACGATTAAGGGAGTGGAGCATCTCCCTTATGAGGAAAGGCTGAGGGAGCTGGGGCTCTGGAGCTTGGAGAAGAGGAGACTGAGGGGTGACCTCATTAATGTTTACAGATACATAAAGGGTGAGTGTCATGAGGATGGAGCCAGGCTCTTCTCGGTGACAACCAATGATAGGACAAGGGGTAATGGGTACAAACTGGAACACAACAGGTTCCACTTAAATTTGAGAAGAAACTTCTTCTCAGTGAGGGTGGCAGAGTCTGGAACAGGCTGCCCAGGGAGGTTGTGGAGTCTCCTACTCTGGAGGCATTCAAGACCTGCCTGGACGTCTTCCTGCGTAACCTCATCTGGGTGTTCCTGCTCTGGCGGGGGGATTGGACTGGATGATCTTTCAAGGTCCCTTCCAATCCCTAACATTCTGTGATTCTGTGAAGGAGAGGCCAAAATCAGAGACAAGGAGCAGGAGACAGAGACGGTGGGGAAAAATCCTAGAATGGGCAGCGGGGGAGACAGACAAAGGAGAAGTGGGCGCCGGGTCGCGGGACACAAACAGGAAAGAGGAGACACCGTGACAGGGAGCAGGGCAGAGCGACAGAGAAACAAAAACAAAGAGGGAACAGGACAGAGAAACGAGGAGAAAGACAAGGAGAAGGGCAGAGAAACAGGAACGGGGGTGGGTAGGGAGCGGGACTGAGAGATGGAGCGAGGATGGAGATGGAGGAAGAAACTTGGGATAGCCAACAGGACAGGGAAGAATATGACTGTGGGTAGGGAGCAGGACATAGGGATACAGTGAGAAACAATGGGACAGGGAGCAGCATTAAAGGTCAGAAAGAATAAGAAACGAACAGGAAGGAGGAATGGAACGCTGAGATGCTGAACAAAAAATGCCAGCAACAGTGAGCGAGACGAATAGAGAGAGAAGAACAAGGAAGGAAGGAGAGAGATAGGAAGGTGGGAAGATAAGAACTGCACGTACAGGCACAGGGAAGAAAAGAACAGCAGGGAACAGGCCAGAGAAACTGTGGGGAAAAAAAGAGATTGACGCAGATCAAGACGAAGAGATGGAAAAGGGAAAAACAGCTATAGAAGATGGAGCAGGACACAAAAATAAAGAGAAAAGGAGAGGTATAGGGAACCAAAATTAAAACAAACAAACAAACAAACAAACAAAAAAACCCCACCACCAAGCAAACACAGCAGTGTGGGAAAGAGAGAGGGGCAGGGAGGCACTGGGACATGCAAGTGGGGGACAAGGCCCTGAGGTCCAGGGACTCACAGCAGCTCTCACTCTCGGTTGCTGCCAGGAGGCTTCTTTCAACTCAGACGCTCCCGTCTCCTTCTGTCCTCCCTTCCTCTTCCATAACTCCGGGCGCTCAGCCGTCCTCAGCCTAGGAGAACACATTGGGGTGTCAGGGCTCCTACGAGACGAGGCTTCGGGGACACGGAGCCTCGCTGGCTCGCTCGCCAGGCAGCCGTCCCGCTTCAGGATACGCGCATAGACCCTGCCGCACACGTTGGCGGCCTGGCCCGCTGCACGCCACGCAGAGGGACCCTTCGCCACCCGGAGAGAGGGGCTCTCTTGCCTGCCACAGGAAGCAGACATCAGGTCGACAGCCCTGAATTTCTTCCTTTTTACCTCTCCCAAACCTCTCCGGCTCCAGCCGCGGTAGCACCCGTCCACGGGCGGGACGTGCTCCCCTGTCCCTTTTCGCACCACACTGTGAGATGAGCCTCGCCAGCCCAAGGTGGGTGCAGCCGACGGCATCCCCGGGGTGGGAGCGAACGGCTACATCCTCAGTGTGGCCTCTGGGAGAGGGAAAGAAGCAGCAGCAACCATTAACACCGTAGCTCACCCCTGCCTGAGCCTGCTCCTTCTGCAGGGACCACCAGAGAGGTGCCGAGGGCCGGCTTGCCGCCTTCACGATGAGGCTCGGGAGCGGCCCAGGAACATGGGACGAGTTCGCAGGAGCTGATGGAGTTGGGGGAGGCTGCACGGGGCAAACGGGGCCATGGGAGGAGGCTCAGGGGGAGGTCTGGCGAGCTGGGGAAACACCCAGCATCTGCTCCCGGCCGGTTGTTGCCTCCTGCTCCTCTGCCGGCTCCGGGCACCTTCACGGGGGCTGCCCTTAACCGCCTGCCTCCAGACCCCCCGGAGCCAGCCGTAGCGAGCGCTGCGCAGCCTCCCGTCCCGTCCCATCCAGCCCCCGGTGCCCCTCGAGACCCCACGGACACAGGGGATGCAGTTACTGGCACTGGAAGAAGCCAGTGTGCTCTGATTGGCTGCTTTCCACCCCACCGTGCCGTCCCATTGGTTGCTCCACCCCCATGAACCCTCCTCGGGACACACCGGATCGAGGACCGCGCAATTCGGGCATATTTTCCCCAAAAACACGACTCTCTGGGGCGGCTCTCTGAGATGGAGCGGAGCGGGCCAGGCCGGGCCGGGCACTCACCGGGGCCTCGCTGAAATGGTGGCGCAGTGGGACAAGTCCAGGCTCCAACAGTGTGCGCACACAGCCACTGAGAACGCCCCGTGCTCCTCGCGGCGGCCACCTTTGCGCATGCGCATTGGGAAGCCCTCGAGACACCCCTTCCCCCGCGGTGTGGCCCGCCCCTTCTCTTCCCTCCCCACAATCTGATCGGCCAGCCACGCACGTCAATTTCCATTCTCTCCGCCTATCATCACCCCTCAAGCTTTCTTGCGCGCAAGTACCAATTAAAAATGCATTAGCAGTGGGTTCCTTCAAATATTCACTGTGAAGGTAGTTTCTGGCACGATTGTATTAGCGTTCTTACTATTTTACAGGAGAAACATAGGGCACAGCTGATTTTGCCCACGTGCAGCGCAATGATCACACGAGTGTGGTGAACCGGGTAAAAAGTCCTAGAAAAGGAAAATCAGGCTCCGTGTGCAGAGCCAAAACAGAAATCCTTTTCAAACTATTTAATTTTTAAAAGCTACAATGGGTATAAAGCAGAAAAAAGAGCAGTGAATATGTATAATGACACAATTAGATGGTTTTTCAGTTTCATGATGTGCTCTTTTACTAAAAATTGTCTGCTGGAGTGGCTATCCACAAACAGGCAGGTTCCTGGTGTTGTGCCCATGGTGATTTATCCACTGTGGCCGTGGGTGTCAGGCCTTGATACAATATACACAAAACCTTGGGAGGGAGGTAATCACAGTAAAATGCTTAAAGATAATGAGGTAGCAGATTTGATTTAATCTTTATTTTAAAATACACATGGCTGCTGTCTTTTTTCCAGTTTAGCTAGGATGGACTTCAATATCTCTATTAATTCTAATTACAATACATGACAAAAATTGGGGGGGGGGAAGCTTTATTTTTACAATGGCAAATACAGTCTAAATTGTAATTTGGGAAACAGATAAAGGGGTGTAGCAAATGAGGCACAGACTCTCTTTAAGATGTAGAGAGACATTTAATACAAACTCAGGTTTGCATTTGAAACATCGGGTACCTCTGTCCTTGATGTACCGATCCTGTATCAATCCCTCTGTCCCTGATGGTTCATGTCCCATACAGTCTTTGCTGCTTGTGTTATTCCACCAGCGCTTGTTCTCACACTGTGACTCTTGCAGTTTCTCACAGGCCTGATGTCACAATACTGCCACATCTCCCCCTTCTTTGTTTAACAATTGCACAGCCATAGCAGCATGTAACTGCACAGCCATTGCACCATCGAAGCTTTTTTCAATCATTCATTGTACACAAGATAAGATACATGGTATACAAATCAATAAGTACAAGACTCCACATATAAACATTCTAAGCAGTGGGTTAAAGAAGGGCTGTGTTTCGCAATTTTTGTGGCACCCATAACTGTTACAGAATCACTACTTAATATTCCCTGCATAGTGTTTGTTTAATACAGAATAATGAGCTGCTAGTCAACTAAGAATTCTATTTCTCTGTTCTCCAAGTCAGGATCTATATTAATATATTTTTGAGCTGTCTTTTTAAGACGGTGTAAAGACTCAGTGGGAGATTCCTCACGATCCTGTTTAATCTCAGAAGGTTTTGGCATATTTACAGCTTTAGGTACAACGTGTCTAATCCCCTATAAAATGCACTGTCGATGCCAATTCAGCGTGTCCCCCGATATAAGGCTATTAGGATGCCACCCTGGATTGACGGAGGGACAATTTTGATCTAATGTTCTCTGTGTGTTCTACACCAATATCTGTTCTTCAACAAACCTTTTACTGGTTTCAATTTCTTTCCCTGATTATCCTTTTTCAAAACAAATGCATCCAAAGGGGATAAATGCAATGCATATGTAACATTATGTATTGTGTAATATGCCTTATGTAATAGGCAATCTATGATTTAAAATATATATCTTCTTATATATTGCATGTAATGCATTACATACTACACATCTGCAAAGACGCAAATGAAGACCCAGGGCCCTGGTTTCACCACACATCTTCTGTAGGCACCATGCAAACCAAACCAAACAATAAAAGTGCCTTAGCTCATTGATGGGGTTTTACCCACGTCCTGAGCTGGTCTGAGGATCTGTGGTCCCTTCCAGGAATTCCCCGGTGCCGGCATAGGGTCCCAGAGATCCTGGGATCCACGGGAGGTCAGGCAGATTATCCCATCCTCGTCGCCAGAAAATGATATCGAAAAGTCGGCAAACAGACTCTTTAACACTGTTTTGAAAGTGTTAAAAAGCAGGCACTTTTATTACAGCGCACTGGGCACTCGAGGGATCGCTCCTCTAATTGTGCATGCATTCCGCTTTCCTCTGTTTTTACATATCGTGGAACTCCTAAAACAGCAAAACATGTCAACCAGTGTTTACAGATGTCACATGCTCTTTCACCAGTGTGTGCAGTAGCAACGAGAAATCTGGAATGAGCGTCTACAGAAACATGTACGTATTTACCCATTTCAGAACAATGCCTTACATCAGTTGGCTGTATTTCATTGGCAGTAATCCCTCCTGGATTAACACCCTCTTTGGATGGCACGGGTGTCAACTGTTGACAATCAGGGCAGGACATAAGAATGCTCCTGGCCTGATCCACGGTAATTTGAAATTGTCGTTTTAACGACTTTGCATTCTGGTGAAAGAATTTATGTGATAATTTAGCTTGCTCCAAGGCTTTAGGCACAGTAAGCGGCACAGCTCATGCATCGGCCCTCCTATTGCCTTCCGCAAGTGGTCCTGGAAGGGCCACTGCGAGAGCGGGTGTACACTGCATAATAACCATGACATCTATGATTTATTAGAAACCACAGCATTCTCAATTCAGCCATCAAAAGAGGATTATCCTCTTCCTTAAGAAAAGAAGCTTCCAGGCGGTTAAGTATGCCAACTGTGTAATATGAGTCAGTTACAACATTCAAAGGTTCGTTACAGAACACCTCAAAAGCAATCCTAACAGTTGTTAGCTCAAGAACTTCTTTGACCCTTGGTCTCTTTTTTCTACCTTGTGTTTGCAACACTGGGTATCTGAGTTTAGCCATGTAATTACAACTTTACGTGAGCAACCAGAGGCATCAGTAAATACAGTCTTGTTACTTACTGGTCGTTGTTGACAGCAGCATTTGCTGTACAATGGTAAGTTACCAATTTCAGCCCACAGTTTATGCTGAGGGTAATAAACTGATATGTTCCCTGCATATGTTGCCAGTGCAATCTGGAAATTCACATCTTCAGTTAATAACCATTGCAAATTCTCTTTTGTTGGGCGAATCCCACAAACCATCATTTGCCAAAAGTGTTCACTGTAGAGTGTATGCAGGGGCTTTGTTATCAGCCAACCCTTTCTCTGCTACTGCATCCGTGGTTAGTGCATTTTTGCCTGATATATCTACAAGATCCCCCTCCTTCCCTGGCAAGGGAGGAGCAGAAGGTTCACAGTTAGTTGTGACCTGTGCAGCTGCTTCCTTCTGAGCCGCTTTTAAAGTAGTCATAATTTTTGCCCAAGTAGATCAATGTTCGCAAGCAGCTTTATCTGCAGCCGCGTTGCCTGTTCATATAATTCTTGTTCAACTTTGTACCATACCTCCAACTGCAATGTACCGTTTGTAGGAAAGTCTGGCAAGTGATTAGCAATCCATTCTTATAAAGTCACTAATCGGACTACTGGTACATCGTGACTTTGCTTTCTTAATAAACACCGAAGAACATCTAGGGTTTGTTTGCTTCAAGGGAAAACTTCCCTCCCATGGTTCCTGGTTCTCGGTCCCGTTTCCTGGTTCGATTTGGCTTCGCTATCAGAACAGCTGCTGCCTTCACAGCCGCACTGGAAGTCCTTGTTGTAACATCGGGAGAAGCGGGGGTGGCGGGGGCGGCACGCGGTGGCTCATCCGGCGGCAGCGGCGGCGATTGAGGAGGGAGGGGCAGTCGGGGCTGGGCGAAAAAGCGGTGGCTCCTGCGGCTCCTCAGGCAGCAACAGCAGCAGCGATCAGGGGGGACGTGGGGGGGGCGGAAAAGCGGTGGCTCCTCAGGCAGCGACAGCAGCAGCGATCGGGGGGGACGTGGAGGGGCGGAAAAGCGGCGGCTCCTCAGGCAGCGACAGCAGCAGCAATTGGGGGGGACGTGGGGGCAGAAAAGCGGCGGCTCCTCCGGCCGCGGCCAGGACGTGGATTCATCGGCACCGGGGGCGCGAGACCACGCGCTGTGGGGCTGCCGGGCGGGTGTGGGGCCGGGGGGCCCCGGGGGTCCCGCAGTGGCCGCCGAGGGGCAGCTGTGGAGTTACCTGTGGGGCACTTACGAGGCTGCTGTAGGGGCTCTTAAGAGGCATGTTAGGGTTAGGGTTAGGGTTAGGGTTAGGGTATAGGGTTAGGCTTAGATGTTATAGTGATGGGGTTAGGGTTAGGGTTAGGGTATAGGGTTAGGCTTAGATGTTATAGTGTTGGGGTTAGGGTTTAGGGTTAGTATTAGTTTTAGGGTTAGGGTTACGGTTAGGCTTAGGGTTTAGGGTTAGGGTCATTAGGGCGGTTGTGATTAGGGTTACGGATAGGTTGAGGATTAGGGGTATTGTTAGGGTTATGTTTAGGGTTAGGTTTGGGTAAGGTTTAGGTTAACTGTTAGAATTAGGGTGAGGGTTGCAGTCAGTGTTACAGTTAGGTTAGGATTTTGGTTTAGGGTTAGGACTTAGGGTTAGGGTAAAGGTTAGATATAGGTTTAGGGTTAGGTTTAGGGTTATGGTTAGGGTTAGGATTTTGGGTTAGGGTTTAGCGTTACGTGAAGTGTTAGGGTTAGGGTTAGGGATTACGGTTATGGTTAGGGTTAGGGTTAGGGTTGGGGTTTAGGGTAAGTGTTAGGGTTTGGGTAAGGTGTTAGGGTCATTAGTGTTAGGGTCATTAGTGTTAGGGTTAAGGTTAGGGCTAGGGTTAGGGTTATGTTTAGGGTTAGGTTTGGGTAAGGGTTAGGTTAGGGTTAGGGTTAGGGTTACTGTTATGGTTAGAGTTAGGGTTAGGTTTAGGGTTCTTAGGGTTAACAGTTAGGGTTAGGGTTTTGGGTTAGGATTACGATTGAGGGTTAGGGTATTGGTTAGATTTAGGGTTAGGGATAGGGTTACGGTTAGGGGTAGGGTTAGGGGTACAGTTAGGGTTAGGGTTAAGGTTAGGTTTAGGGTTAGGGTTTAGGGTTAGTGTTATGTTTAGGTTTAGGGTTAGGGTTAGGATTAATGTTTAGGTTTAGGATTAGGGTTAGGGTTATGTTTAGTTTTAGGGTTAGGGTTAGGATTAATGTTTAGGTTTAGGATTAGTGTTAGGATTAATGTTTAGGGTTAGGGTCAGGGTCAGGCTTAGGTTTAGTGTCAGTGTTAGGGTTAGGGTTAGTATTAGGGTTGGTAAGGGTTAGGGTTAGGGTTAGGATGAGGTTTAGGGTTAGGTTATAGGGTTAGGGGTACTATTAGGGTTAGTGTTAGGGTTAGGGCTTGTGGTTAGAGTTACTTTTAGTGTTAGGGTTAGGCTTATGGTTAAGGTTATGCTTAGGGTTAGGGAAATAAGAGTAATGGTTATGGTTTAGGGTAAGGGGTTTGGGTCATTAGAATTAGGGTTTGTAGGGTTAGGGTTAGGGTTAGGATTAGGATTAGGGCATAGGGTTAGGCTTAAGGTTAGGATTTAGGGTTAGGCTCTAGGTTTAGGCTTAGGTTTAGGGGCAGAATTAGGTTTAGGGTTAGGGTTAGGGTTACAGTCAGGGTTATGGTTTAGGGTTTGGTTTAGGGTTTAGGGTTAGGTTTAGGGTTTAGGGTTAGTGTTAAGTTTAGGGTTAGGGTAGGGGTTTGGGTTAGGTTCACGGTTAGGGTTAGAGTCAAGGACAGGGTCAGGGAGAGGGTCAGCGTTAGGTTTAGGGTCAGGGTCAGTCTTAGGGTTAGGGTCAGGGTTGGGGTTAGGTTTAGGTTAGGGTTCGGGTTAGAGTCATTAGGTTAAGGCTTATGGTCATCAGGCTTAGGGTTAGGCTTCGGCTTAGGGGTTAGGGTTATGATTAGTGTTAGGGTTACGGTTAGGGCTAGGGTTG
Organism: Patagioenas fasciata; assembly: GCF_037038585.1. Lineage (NCBI taxonomy): Eukaryota > Metazoa > Chordata > Aves > Columbiformes > Columbidae > Patagioenas > Patagioenas fasciata. Next base: position 64,130,873 of record NC_092559.1, on the reverse strand, counting down.
TTAGGGTTAGGGTTAGGGTCATTAGGGTTAGGGTCGTTAGGGTTAGGGTTAGGTTACAGGGTTGAGGTTAGGGTTAGGGTCGTTAGGGTTAGGGTTAGGTTATAGGGTTGAGGTTAGGGTTAGGGCTTAGTGTTAGGGTCAATAGTGGCTTGGTCATTAGTGTTACGGTTAGGGTTAGG